>NW_006239421.1:155705-215380 GCF_000226075.1 Solanum tuberosum | reverse complement strand
TTTTTATTGTATAATTATAAGTGTATAGGACGAATATATATGTATTTGCATGTGTATATACAATTTTCTCTCGCTTTATACAAACAGAAACACAATTTATACACTTCTGTTGTATAAAGTGAGAGAGGCGAGCACAGAGGGAGTGAGCGAGAGAGGAGAGTGGCAAGCGAGAGTTTGAAGGAGAGTGCAATTGTATATGTGCTTATTACATCAAAATATTACATAATTACGATATTGTATTCAAATGAATGAAGAATGCTTTTTTTGGTAAACAAGCATTTATTTATTTATTTATTCATACTAAGGTAGCATTACATTCTCTTTCTAAATTAGAAGCTGGGAAAGCAAAAACTGGATTATATTAATAGTAGGAGCCATACTATTCTTCATAGTTATGCAGTATTTCATATATTATAGTATATTACTTGACTAGAGACTAGAGTATTTAGCAAAGACACATTTGTTTTGTCATGCTTGCTCTGTATAGGCTTGAGCCCAATGATTTTAGTTTTATGGGCTGATTTTGTTTTGTCATCGTCATGTAATTCTCATCGGGCCCTGGTCCCTTCATCGGGAAAACGGGCTTTTCCCTGCCATAGGCTTATTCATGGCTCTACAGCCCTCTATTTATGGGCTTAGCCCAATAAAAGTTTGTAATTGGGTTCTCAGTTTTCTGGACTTATATTTGGATGTTGGTTTCTTTTTCAAAATCAAACGTGTGAGCTAATATTAAGCTTCAAATAATGCTACTTTAGAACTTCAGACCATTGACCTAATATTTGCAAAAGGGCCAAAAATAAATACAATGTCACAAAAGTAGCCATTTGTGCAGCACCCAAAATTGGCGACCACATAATATAAAAACAAAAAAGCGAAATTATTTGTTAAAGTACGACTAATACTTGGTGAACTATCAAGTTCCATATTCGATACTTACCATATTAGATGGAGATCGTACTAAAATTATTTATTCCATATTTGATACTTTTCATGTTAGATAGATATCGTATTAAAAATATTCATTTCACATTACTTGATCACTTATTAAATCAGGATAAAATTAATAAAAAAATTCCTATTTTACCTCTACATTTAATATGACCTTTGAAAATTTAAACAAACTTTGAAGACTCAAAATTTTCTTTTTTTCAAGAGGTTAATTAATATTACATCTGCCCACTTTTAATTGTCATGCTTTTCTTTCTTTAGATTCAAACGATAAGCATTTTGACTAACATTTTACGATATAATTTTTCGTATAGTTTTTGAATATCGAAGTTTTTTGTTTAAAATATCGAATTAATGTAATCTAATTTCTCTTTGAAAATTAGTCAAATTAACTTTCGAAAAACGCAACATGACAATTAAAAGTGAACAGATGGAGTATAAACAAAGGGCAAAATAGTAAAGTTGATCAATTAATGAGTGATTTCTTAATTACCATATAAAATAGAAACTGCCCATCTATTGGGGAATAGGGAGTATCAAATACCGTCTTCGATTTGATTTATTTGTTAGATTTTAACTTGATATGAAATTTAAGAAAGTAAAGAAGAACTTTTAAATTTTATAGTCTTAAATTAAAGATATATATAATATACCAAATTCTATGTTAATTGTGATCTTATATACAGGTGGAAAATTAGGATTAAAGATTTATATATAAAAAAAAAGACTTGCTATTTCAAGGAAAAATTGTACGAAATAGCAAACTATTAATTCAAATTAAATATTATAGTCATAGTTTCTTTTATTTGTAATTCGCAGCAAACATTCCATGTTTTTTGTCATCCCATTTGTATACCGAAATATACAAATACAGGACCCATTTGTATACCGAAATATACAAATGCAGGACCATTTGTATACCGAAATATACAAATGCAAGACCATTTGTATATCGAAATATACAAATGCATGACCCATTTGTATATCAAAATATACAAACAAACCGAAATAGAGATTTTTATGTATATGTATACCGAAATATACAGATTAATAGCCATAACAAACATAAAGTTTGATATGGAGCACAATTATATAAACTATAGTTATAACATACAAATATGATTTTTATGTTTGCTAGATGTGGAAGTTGCTCTTTTATTAAATGGACTATAAAAGAAAATTAAAACGGCGGGACTAATAGATCTGAATTATGGACTCCAATTTTAAAAATTATAACAAATTCAACACTAAAATTTTCAAGAGTTGAACTCATTAAAACTTCATTGTTAGATCAGTTTCTGGATTTGATTCAACAGCAAAATTAGAAATTTCATTTCAAGTTTTCAAATTTCAAGAACCACCTTTGCTTTGCTCTGCTATATTTGATCGGTCAATTTTAACATTATTATCGTAATTTTGGTATTGTTTGACTTGATGCAAAATTTATAAAATTATTTTTTTAAAATTTGTGTTTTAAAATGTTCTTGATCAATTGTGTGGTTATAAGTTATTTTTTGTGGAAAAATTACTTGGATGGTACTTTTTAATAAATAATTACTAATTTTAGCAATGCTTTTTATTTATTATCATTTATAACAATACTATGTTAAATCCGCAGTATGTATTAAAAATGAATTATGTATGCAAATATATATGTATTATAACTGTTTTTTAAAATATATTATGCTTGTTTGGTAAGAAATTGACACATAAAATTATAATGTATGATAAATGTATTATCCATCAATGAAACTTGTATTATATGTGAATAATAAATTGTTTTTGTAATATGTATTAAAATTGTATAATAAATGTATTAAAAGTGATCAAGTGAAAAATGTTAATTGTTATAAATAGTAAATATTTTCTTAATATAGTATATTTATGTAAGTTTCCCTTTTTATATTAAGGTAATTTAAAATTATTGGAAAGGTAATATTTTTTTGACGGAATACTAAAAAGGACTAGTCAATTTTAAATCTTTTCCTACAAGAAAAAGGCTAGCGAATGCTAAATTAATTTCTAAAAGGAAAACAATTTATGGTAAAAAATTGAGGGCAAATAATCACTAACACACAATTATAAAAGGCCACAACTCTCTCACTTTCCATACAATTTTTCTTTGTAAATCTCTCCTTTTTCCTTTTTGTGCAATGGAAGAAAGCGTTGAGTACCAAAAGAAGAGTTGGATTGCTCTAAAAAAGAGCATCAATGGACTGCTCAATAAAACGAATAAAGCCAACATAAAATACATCATTCCCGAATTATTTGGGGAGAATTTAATCCGTGGTAGGGGCTTGTTTTGCAGATCAATTATGAAATCACAATTGAATTCTCCTATTTTCACCGATGTTTTTGCAGCATTGGTTGCTGTTATTAACACGAAATTCCCACAAATTGGTGAACTTTTGTGTAAGAGGATCATTCTGCAATTGCAAAGAGCTTATTATAGCAACAATAATAATAAACCTCAGATGTTAGCAACTGTAAAGTTTATTGCTCATCTTGTTAATCAGCAAGTTGTTCATGTACTTATAGCTTTGGAATTAGTTACACTTTTACTCGATAAACCTACCGATGATAGTGTTGATGTTGCTGTTGATTTCGTTAAGGAATGTGGTTCGATTCTTCAGGATCTGTGTCCCTTAGGGTTGCACGGTGTTTTTGAGCGATTTCGAGGAATACTTCATGAAGGGGAAGTAGATAAAAGGGTTCAGTTCTTAATTGAAGACCTTTTTGCATTGCGAAAACACAAGTTTCAGCTAGCTGTTCCTCCGGAACTTGACCTTGTTGAGGAGGAAGATCAATTAACACATGAAATCTCTCTTGGAGACGAGGTAGACCCGCAAATTGAATTAGATGTTTTCAAGCCAGATCTTAATTTTGTCCAAAATGAAAATAAGTATGAAGAATTACAAAAGAGGATTCTAGGAGGTGGTGATCAGGATGAAGAATCTGAGGATGATGATGAATCAGATGACGAGGACGAGCAAATTGAAGATGAGACAGAGACAAACTTGATCAATCTTCGAAGGACGATTTACTTAACTATTATGTCAAGTGCTGATTTTGAAGAAGCAGGGCATAAGCTGTTGAAAATCAGACTAGAGCCAGGTCAGGAGACGGAGTTATGCATAATGTTATTAGAATGTTGTAATCAGGAGAAGACTTTTCTCAATTACTATGCACTTTTGGGGCAGCGGTTATGTATGATCAACAAAGTTCACCAGAAGAATTTCGAGAACTCATTCGTGCAACAATACTCAATGATCCATCGACTTGAAACTAATAAACTGCGTAATGTAGCAAAGTTTTTTGCTCATTTACTTGGTACTGATGCATTGCCTTGGCATGTTTTGGCTTATTTAAGATTGACAGAAGAGGACACAACATCTTCTTCACGTATATTCATCAAAATCTTATTCCAGGAGTTGTCAGGGCAACTTGGCATCAATACATTGAATGATCGTCTTAGTGACCCATCTATGCAAGAGTCGTTTGAGTCGATATTTCCAAAGGATAGTCCCAAAAATACGAGGTTTGCTATCAACTTCTTCATATCCATTGGTCTAGGTGGGATAACTGAAAATCTGCGAAACTATCTGAAGAACATGCCAAGGCAGCAAGACAAGCGTGTTTTCAGATCAAGTGAATCAGATGATGTTCATCAAAGTAAGAGGAGGAGGAGAAGTTAGGTAGTAAATTGTAATGCTTCTTCTAATATGAGTATATGACCAAAAAGGTAGTTAGTCAATTGGAAAAATCTTTACTTTTTGGGGTTTGAGTTCTATTTTTCTCTTTGTTTTGGAGGTTAGGCTGCTCTTGGATTCCTATTTGTAGATACATGTATTCGCTGTTAATGAGCATGAGTACAACAAACATGTATTGATCCATAGTTTATAGTAAATAGCTAGCTTTAAACAAATGCCCTTAATTTTTTTTACCAAATTGCTACTCTAATTTGTCTCCCCAAGTTTAATTGATATTGTTGTTTGTTGGTCTTCTTGTTCCTGTTACTTCTACTACTGGTATTATTTTTTCTGAATCAAGAGGTCATAAGTTGAAAGACAGGGTAATCTTAGTAGCTTAGTAGGTTGGTCCCACTTTGTTTATGAGGTTCGATTCCCATGTTATAATCCCCTCCACCATATGTCCATATCCCCTTCCCCCACCCGGCCACTGCTAATTAAAATAAAAAATTACTAGTTGAATGGCTTTTTTTACGTTTGTGTTAAAAGTGTTACTTACACTCTGTGTAGGTATTGCTCTTTTGGGCAGAATATTTATGCGTTGCCCGATATGAGAGCTCTTTGACCGATTCTCCAGTTAAAATCAGGACCTCAAAATCTTTTATAGATAGAAAGTGTTAAATAAAAATATTTTATTATATGTTTAGATATTTTAATAGAATATTATATATTTACCGACAAATCTAAGCATGGCCATATCCTAATAATATTGGAAGGCTTCTCAAATCTCAAAGATAAGTGTGCACAGACGAAAAGCAAATACTGCTATGTACACACGCCCATTGGACTATCAAAAAACTGTTTCGATCATAATTTTTGACACAGTATATTAACGAAAAAAAAAACAAAAAAATCATGTTTATTTTTTTCGAAAAAAATAAATTTCTTGTCCTCTTGCCATTTGAATATACAAATTGCAATTTGAATATACAAAAAAAGTTATTCGAAATCTTGTGTTATGTTTTTTGGTTTATAGGCTATAGCGAACAATTTAAATATTTGCCCTATTGGACCGTAGAAAAGTTCTCCACCGACTGTCTTCTCCACCAGCTAAAGTTTAGTGATTTGTAGAGGTTGCATATATGGGCATTGACTAAAGGGGAAAAATATTACTGTACTAAATTAAATGTAATGGAATTAAAGGAAACTTAGGAAATACTTCTATACTAAAATATAGCCAAGTCCAGTAACTGTTATACTATTATTATGGAATTAGGTTTCATCAGGACCAACATATTACATGTCTAAGCACTAATTCAGAGCTTTATCAGGTATCTATACTCATCTTTCTACTTTTAGCACTCTTTGTGCCTTTTTCCACCCTTTCTTCAACTTTAATTAATCTTAATGACTCAAATATGAAAAAGATTGGATTTTGAATTCTCTAGTCTATTTTTTTTGTTTTCCTTTTCTTTTGCCTTTGTGTCCTTGATGACCCAATTCCCAAATATGAAAAAGATTGGATTTTGAATACTCCAGTCTATTTTTTGTTTTCCTTTTCTTTTTGTCTTTGTGTTCTTGATGACCCAAAACTGAGAAAGATTGGATTTTGGATACTCCAAGTCTATTTTTGTGTTCTTGATGACCCAAATGAGAAAGATTGGATTCTGTTTCTTCAGCTGACATAGTTGTGTTTATATGTGCCTTATTTTTTCTTGGAATTTCAGCTGCTTTTGTTCTATTTTATCTTTGATATTTGCAGGTAAATAGGAGTATTTGTTTCCTCTGCAGTGTAAGAGCAGGGATTTGCAGTAGAAGAATCACACTTCAATAAATTGAATAGCTGAATTGGGGTTGAATTTGCGGTTTTACCAACTTATGCACTACCTTGGAAGTATCTGAAAGTTCTTGAGAAGGGATTATTCTGGTTTTGTGGATAAATTATTCTCCACAATGTGTTCGATTCCTGATAAAAGCATGCTACCTTCAAGATTTCTGTTCTGTCTAATAGCCATTTCTGTTTTCCTTTTGATAGTTTCTTCACTTACCCTTTTTCAATTTGCTGACCATTCTTTTATGCCCAAATCAGTTTTTAGTTTAGTTCTTGTTAATGATACTTCTGTTTACTTGACCTCAAGTAGTGGGGAATCTAAAGATGCTTTCTTGCCTGCTGAAACTTCACATGAACAAATACTGAAAACCCAAGAGTTGGCTTATGAAACTTCCAGTTTCAGCAACGATTCCGGTGGATTAGGAATTGGGAAATCTTGTGGTCCAGAACAAGCTCTTCTTAGAGTGTATATGTATGACTTACCTCCTGTATTTCACTTTGGGCTATTAGGTTGGAAAGGAAGTAAGGATGAAACATGGCCTAGTGTTAGTAACCCGAGCCAAATACCCTCGTACCCTGGGGGCTTAAATTTACAGCACAGCATTGAATATTGGCTTACTCTTGACCTTCTATCCTCAAATACCCCAAATATTAATGGACCTTGCAATGCTGTCAGAGTATCAAATTCAAGTGAAGCAGATGTAATCTTTGTGCCCTTCTTTTCGTCGTTGAGTTACAACAGGCATTCTAAGGTACTAGGGAAGAAGAAAATCAGTCTCAATAGAGTGCTGCAGGATAAACTGGTGGAATTTTTAAAAGGTAGAGACGAGTGGAAGCAAAGGGGCGGAAAGGATCATCTGATCATAGCTCACCACCCTAATAGTATGTTGGATGCAAGAGAGAAGCTTGGTTCCGCCATGTTTGTACTTGCAGATTTTGGAAGGTATGGAGCCGAAATAGCAAACATTGAAAAGGATGTGGTTGCTCCTTACAAACATATGGTCCAGACAATAGGTGCTGACAGCTCGCCCTCATTCAGCCAACGAGATACATTAGTTTACTTCCAAGGGGCAATCTTTAGAAAAGATGTAAGTTTCACAACTGCTTTTACCTGCAATTGATGAGTTAACTAAGTTTTTAATGATATTGCTATTTCCCATGATATTAAAGTTATGCTTTAATCTAACTATAAATTAACCTGCACTAGGTTGTGAGGCCCCAAGTAGTTAGTGGCAGTGAAACTTGAACATGAGAGCTAGATGAAGTTTTCTCATGTCTTTGTAATGAAATGGGTCCAAATGGAAGAAGTGTGAGATTTCTATAACTGAATTCAGCTAACTTGGAATTGAGGTGTAGTTGCTGTTTGTTATCGGAAGTAATTTCAACCAATGTTTGCTCACAAATAATGGTGTGAATGAATGGTACATAGTCGTTACATAGCCACAGCCTTTTCTTTTCAGACCATAAAATGCATATTTTTTGACTGTTTTGTACTTGAAGGGATTACTGTAAACACCAATTTAGAAGACTTATGTACATGTGTTTCTCCTAGCGGGAGCGAATTTCTTTCAACTGATGTGAAGTACCGTTCAGTAAAAATCATCACAAAACGGAAGAGTCCCTTGGTTTCCACAGGTTTATTTACCCTCTTAGAAGAAGTAGAGAATTGACAAAGCCTAGCCATATTTTTCCAATACACGTAATGGTGTAGTTATAGGCAATCGTTTCAGGGTTAAAGTGGAGGATTAACTAATGGGTTGATAACCAATTAGCTCCCCTTATGGGAAGACTAGATCTAATATCATGTTCTTGTTCCCTGTGATAGTTAATCGACTTGGGTTTTCCCTTTGTATGCTGAGCAAGTCTTTTAACCTATAGCATGCACAATTATATTCTCTGACCTGCCACCTCAAAAAATTCATTTTTCTCTGAACTGCAAGATTGGAATATAATACATGCTCATTCTGAAATAGAAGTGGAACTATTTCTTGAAGTCCCTCCATCTTTTTCTTCAATTATGGTATATCTAGTGGAATTCTGAACCTTATCCAGCATTTATAAGTTCTTCATTTAGGTATCAAAAGGACATAATAGATCCCATTTCCTTCTAAGATATCCAAAGAGAAATGTAATAGAGGAATCCCAGGTTGAGTGCGGTTGGTATTGTTACTATGGGCGAAAAAGAAATGGAAAACTGAAGCTGACGAAGTGTACGATGGTTAGGATGATCTAATGGCCTAATGTTGATTGTAAAAATGTTAACTAAAAACTGAAAATTCCCTGTTTATTTCATTTGAAGCTCGAAAAGAGAATATTGATTGGTATGCAGTAAGATTGAAGTGATAGATCTCTTTGTTGCTCATTTAATACCAGGGTGGAGAGATTCGTCTGGAATTATACTACCTTCTCAAAGATGAAAAAGATGTACACTTCACATTTGGAAGTATCCAAGCGCATGGTGTTAGGGATGCTGGAAAAGGAATGTCCTTGTCCAAATTCTGCCTGAATATTGCTGGAGACACTCCATCTTCAAATCGTCTCTTTGATGCCATTGCTAGGCACTGTGTTCCGGTAATAATTAGCGATGATATTGAGCTTCCATTCGAAGATGTTCTTGATTACTCGGAGTTTTGTGTGTTTGTCCATTCATCTGATGCTGTAAAGAAGGGGTACCTTCTGAACTATCTTAGAGGAATGAAGGAAGATCAGTGGACCAAAATGTGGGAAAGGCTAAAGGTGGTCAGCAAACATTTTGAATATCAATATCCATCCCAAACTAATGATGCAGTGGATATGATTTGGCAGGCAGTTTCAAGGAAGGTGTCACATATACAGCTGAAGGATCACCGTAACAACAGATTCCACAGGTCACAGCGTTCGTGATTATTTATGTGAAATTTGAATCAATCATCCTGTACTTCTAGGAGATCAGATGCCAGATTGAGCTGGATTCTCTATCTTACGGTATGAAAATGTTTTTGCTGTAACCAATTTTCAAAACAATTTGTAAATTCTTTTCATTTATGATTGCAAATACCACTCTCCTGCCTTATAACTAGGCTTCTTTTTAACCACCAGGATTTATCACTGACATAAATGGAATTGTATAACACAAATGACAAAGTATGATACTCTGTTCAACTAACATGTACAGTAAAAGAAAACTATTAAGAGGAAGTCTTGAGTCAGAAGATTGCAGTCAACAGCGAGAAAATTTCATTTCATCGTACATGCAACAAGTACTGGTGTTCAAAGATAACATGCTATCTATATGGTCAGAAAATAGTAAAACAAATCTTTTGTGTATGACAACGAGCATTAAAATCCTAGTGTCTTTCTGTGGTTCTAGCTTTACATAACACATGAAGTTACTGCTTTCAGTAAAGACTGCTACTCAAACAAATGATAGTGATCAGTGTCACAAACCTAATAAAAGCGTCTGAGGACGCAGAATTTCCCACCATCCTCAAGTTTCTCTTAGAAAAGTGCAAAAGAAAGCAGCTGTTTTTCCCTGTCTTCATGAATCTTGAAACGGTCATCCCTGCACACTTACTTTGGACTCACTGTCAACATTTATTATGGATTGGATCTGATCCTCTTTTCACTCTTCTTTTGTTTGATTGATTTGGATCAAAGGTCATCGAAGGTGCAGGTGCTATATTGAGCTGTGTTTGCAAGTCCTGCACGACAGCAGCCTTTAGAATCCGAGAACTTCTCAGATGAAATAAGTTGTCTTCTCCCCATCTGAGTGCAAGATCTATACTTCTCAGAGCAGAAACTCTCTCTGGCTGAGTTGACAAGAACCCGATACAAAGAATTAAGAACATCACCCTACAGGAAGGACACAACATTTTTCTGAACTTGGTTCCAACAGAAGGAACAAAAGTGTTTTCTTGGCCAAGACTATGATGAGAAAATGAGAGATTTGTCTGTGGCTATACTCTGCATATCCAACACCAAGTGCCTGTACATATAAACTTGTGTTTCATCTTTTATGGGATTTGCAAGAATAAAGTTAACAGTAAAGCAGGGGAGGGTCCCAAGACAAACCATCTATAGAAGTTTAAGATTCACTTCAATCATAAGCCTGCCAAATGCTGCAAGCAATATAAGGCTGTTGTACAAGACACTGACAGGTTTGAATAAAAGTGAAGTTGGAACACCATTCTTTGGGCCAAGAATCTATACATTTGTTCCCTACATCCCTTTCATTCTTTGCCCTTTTGGACCAAATAATGACCAGACCAGTGGTCTTTATTGAACTTTATTCCAACTCAGCTGCCAGGTCATCTAATTATAATCATCTATTCTTTAACCTCTAACCCTTTTAACATCAGATAATTGATATTAGCTTTGTTTTACAACAGTTTTTATCACATCTGTTACAAGAATAAATGACTAATTTCGTGTATGATCACTGAACTTTATTCACTTCAATACAACTTCCCTCATTCAGTTAGAAGTTAATTCAATGAGGAGGCCAAATCTGAGATTGCAAGAAAGCCAGATAAAGTAGAGAGTATTGGAGAATGTGAAGAATGGAAGCCTCTTGGAAAAAAGATATAAATCCAAGGAGTTGCTTTATGCCAAATTCTTCTTTAGATTCTACAATTCCAATCTAAAAAAACAAAAATGGCAGTCTTGGTTCCTTGTGCTTAATGAGTTTCCCTTTATGCTTTTCTTTGCTCTCATCTTTAATTTTAGATTTGTGCAAATTTCCCTCCATTCAAAATTCTTGGACCTTGTCAAGCATATTACTCTTTCCTTCTTTATTTTTCTTGCTTACCCATGTGGACCATCTTCTTCTTCTTCTTTTTTCACTTTTTCTTTTTCCTTTTTCTTATTCTCAGATTCAGAATTTGTTCCTCTTCATCTTGCCCGTTGGTATGTGTTGTCTCAATCCCATGAAAGAATTTGTTCCTCGCATATTAATAAGGGTCTCTCCAACTTCAGAAAACAGGAAAATTATTTCATAAGATAAATATGATCAAGGGAACAATCTTAAGCTGGTTCGATCAGCGTAGAAATAAGTAGCTGTAAGAACTGAGATATACAACAGAAAAATTAGTGTAATTCCACAATTGGGGACTGGAGAGGGTGGTGTATACAAAGCCTCACCCATGCCTTGCGAGGGTAGCTGAACGCTAAATTTATAAACATTAACCAGCAGGTATATAAACAAAAGAGATCCAGCTCAAATTAGAGATACCAGCAAAGTGCCCAAACATTACTTAATCATAGCAAGCAATGTAAATACTAAATGAAGTGGGATGGAGCAGTAAACCATATCGATAAGAATAAACAATGTACATGATGTGAAGATATGGTATCTTCAAATTCAAAGCAGATAAGTTAGCTGCTATGGTTTTTTTACATGTTCAAGCGTTAATGTAAATATTGAACAAAAGGGAACAATTTCAGCCTCTGCATCACTCCAGGGCTAAGATATACAACTAATACATCGAAAGGAAAAAAAGAACCTCTATTCTCTTAGCTTGTGCAACTTACAAAGTACAGTGCCATTATCAGCAACAACGTTTTAACATGCCAGCTGAGCAAAGCCATTTATACTAGCTCCGGAGGAGGAGCTGTGACCTGGCCAGTTGGTGTTGCAACATGGGTAGTTGGGTTTGCTGAAGGTTCTGCTGCCTGTGCAGGTCCTGGTGCTATTGTTACATGCAAGCCCCTATGTTGCCCTGCTTGCAGCATGAAAGCAACTTCTGCTGCCGCTAATGCTGCTGCCTCCTGTGTTGAAGAAAAGACAAAGAATAAACATCCAAAAAAATAGCAATCGGCATAAAATTATATATTAAAAAAAACGGATGAGGAAACTACATGATGTAGAATGAATTTATTTAGTCTGTTTTGATGGATGAAAAAAGCAACTTTCGGTGCATGCCAAACTGAATGATGGAGTTCAAAGTAGGAGGATCAAAGTATATAATTTTCGGTGTGGTTCAGACAAGTATTAATTTTTTTTACCATATACTTAGAGACTACAAAAAAAGTAATAGATCACAATTTTTTAAAGATGTTTGAAAAAACATAGTCAAAGAAATAGCTGCTTGATTTCCCAAATAGTCCGAATTTGGTATAAAATGGAAATAAAAAAGTTATAGTAGTTGTTTCTTTTTTTCTTTTTTCACTTGTTTATCAAAGTTAAATTTATTTGGGCAAGCAAAATTAGCACGGCATTAACTCCCACAGCTAGAGCAAGTAGAGATAATTTTAAGAGTTCAACGTGCCCTTAAATATCCTACTTGGTTCTCATGATAAAATCACATAAGTTCCAACATGTTACATAATTCAAATCTACTTAATGTGTGTACAACGTGCTGACATCTATCAGCAGAACGTAAAATTTTACAACTGGAAGTGACAGTGGTGGGCACTATCACACTGGACATATAAACCAATTATCTATTGCGACTTGCATCATAATCAACATGAAAGCAAAAGGTGGGATGCAAAGTATAGACCAGGAAAATAGAGATAAGACCATCAAATGAACTTGGAATTGTTTGGAAGTTGGGAAGTGTAACAGAGAACAAATTTATTGGAAAAAGCACAAATAGCAAATGAGGTATTTCATGATTTCATCCCTTACAAGAGGAATTCTTCAGTGACCAGATGTTTTAGCCAGGAGTCTTAAAACAAATATCCTTGCATGAGGTATTTCATTCATGCAGGGTGAACACGACATGACTTCTCCATGTTTAGCGAGAACACCCTGTATTGATGTATTAACTATGACTAGGATTGAAGGTCTTGAATGTTTTTGAAATAGAGTACACTGAGTTCCCATAAACTAGAGCAAAGATCTTATTCGCTCAATTTATTATATACATGTGCATTGATGCAGCATTAGTCAACCATTACGACTAAACAAAAAATTATCTGATCTGCACCACAAGGATTTTAATTTTTGCATTTTTGCAAAAGTGCAAAGTAATCATCAAATTAGCAAGTAAGAAGATTGACACGTTAATAGCAATTTACATATTATAAAAAACAATTGAAATCTATACATTGCTCTAACCTGTCTTTGCCTTCGACGCTGCATGATACTGATAGCCCAAGCCATGATGTAGCAAGGTAGAAGAAAACCAGCAGCACGGAGTAAGAAAAGCTGTGTCAAGGAATCAACCAGATCAGTGATCCCACACAATTTCATGTATCATAGCCTCATCATATCAAGCAACAATCGGAAAGATGATTTCACTGTACGATTCACTCACCGAGAAAAAGGCAGAAACATCATCATCATCCCCATCACCATTTCCGATGGTCACAGCATGCCTCAATAATAAAAGGGCCATTAACTGCAGGAACACAGTGCATTATTCTTTGTTTATCTAGAAACAGAGATAAGGTCAAAATATAACATAAATAGATTGCATGGGAAAAAAGAAAAGGTTAATATTGAAAGGAAAATTTCCCTCCAGTTTTTCTATTATTGCTACTGGGAAATATTTTAACAAATTTAGACAATAAAGTGAAGGTCATTTATGATCCATTCAACCAGCCGGAAAGGACAAAAAGGCAATACAAACAAGGAAGGGAATATAAGCAGATAAAAGGAGAATAAAAGCATGAACTGTAGCGTGAGACCCTACCTTCTCAAAAAAAAAAGCATGACCTTGAAAAGCCCTCTCTAGTACTAGTGACGCAGTTTCAAGAACTTGAAGGGAAAACTATTCTAGCATGAACATGAAAATATACATAATATAAGGTAGGATGAGTTTGTTTGTGTTGCTTTTTTTCCCAGTAATGGAATAGCGCAGTTGATATGATTTCCATTTTGAGCATTCCTAAAGTATGACTCCTAAGAAAGGAAAACTCTCATTTTAAAAGAAGGGAGTGCCACAAATCAAAGATAGTTGTGCCCAAAAAAATTGTATCACCACTTCTCTCAATGAAATATGAACTCTCAAGTTTCTTCTCAAGTCACTACTTAAAGATGAAAATTTATGTACCGTATGGTCAAGGCTAAACCCCGCCTTCACCCAAATAGAAAGAATGTTGAATCTGCTGGTGCATTATCTTCCATAAGAAAAATTTACTAATGCATACCTCACATTACCACTAGCCTGCATTTAGCAAAATGATTTTAGCAACATTAAGGAATAGCAGTTGCTTACAATTAAAGCAGCAGAACGGCAAAATGCAGCTCCACTAGCACTTGAATCAGCATATTCATCATAGTCAGCCTCCAAGAGATGGCGTTCTGCAGCTGCCATTGCAAGAAGCCGAGGATCATGTAAGTTGAGCTGAGTACCAGCTACTGTCCAGCCCCCACTGCAAGGCAATCCATGTGGACGAATCCATCAGTGACAGAGAAGAGAAGACAGAAAAGAAAATTTTCAAGATTAAGATTGTGAGATGACATGCTGATCATGTTGGATTGTTCTCAATAATAACAGCTAAGCTGGCACCAAAGAAAAGGTTATGTCAGATTATAAATCAAAATTTCGGCAGCAAGGGCCTCTATGTATATACTGTAAAAACTTAAAACTGAACTGCCTCATAATATAATAAGTTAAACATGTTTTAAGTACTTTCAAAAGAGGGAGGAAAGGTCTTTATGGCAGTTTAGTTTGTCATATACTGTTCTTGTTGGGCCAAGAAAAATAATTTCATGTCAATGATGCTGAAATTTCACTTCTTTTTTTTTTTTGAGATGGTGACATATTCCTGCGTATATATAGACATCAGCAAAAAAATGTACTGGTAACCAAAGTGGAGTGACTACATCAGATCACCAAAAAGAGAAGGGAAACAAAAACCTTGCTCATCTTACAAAGAGCCTAACACATCTATGATTGCCTCAGGATCATCTATATATTCAGATTTGCACCAAAACCTAAAATGATGAATACAATTTATCTTAATCTTCTATAAATGCTACTTGTATCACTTTAGCTACAAACATAGATAATCATATAAACACTTGATATCAAAGAAAAACAAACTGAACCGGGAATCGGAATCATCACTAGATATTGAACATATTGGTAATGCAGAGTTCATGGTCATAGACCACGGATAAGGATTTAACTCAGTTTTCAAGCATACAATTAAATTCCTTTTTTTTTGGCTGAAAGCATGAAGTATAGTTGAGCTTCTTAATGACTTCTTGAGTTGCACAGTACATTGACCTATTCTTGCGTTCATGAAGAAAACGCAAGTTCACTTGCTAATTAGTTCAGAAAGAAATAGACTATTTAGAGGCCTTATAAGCGGAGCAATTCATAAAGAAGATACACATAATCAAGTCAAAGAGAAAGGTGTGAAGACGGTAAGATCTTACATTCCGTGGTCTATTTCCTCTCTTTTCATTTCTTTTTCTTTTTTAGGATATTGGGGGCAGTGGAATATAGAAAAGATACAGATAAAAACACACTTGGAAAAGTAAACACCAAAATCAGAATATTAATATATCTGCTCCATAGATTGTGGAAATGCTTGGATAAATATATCAAATTTTGGTATGCACAAGACAATAATCATGATTCAACCAACCTCATGTCAATGGCAATATCTTCGGAGAGAGAAGGCGGTGGAGGAGCAGTATAGCCAGGTTGGTAAGGCTGCATGTTATAGAGTTCTCAAAGTCAACATATAACTTTTTTTACGAAATAAGTGAGCCTTAACTAGAAACTCTTTTAGCATGTATCCATTAATATATTCTAAAGTCCCAATTACTTGTATTTCTGAACAGAAAAAATGCATCAACTAATTACTACATAAGGTGAGTTATCATTCTCTCCAAATCAAATAAACTCTGTGCCTATGCAAAACCATGCTATTTCTTTATCCCTCCTTCCATTGCTCTTTTCAAGCTCATTTGGCTGTAAGTTCCTTAGTGATGGGGAGAGGCAAATCATGAAGCATCATCACTCAAAATGCAAATAGGTATTAACAGATAGAAGAAAGTACCTGATGGCAAATCTCGCAAATAATATCACCCTTCTCATTGCACCACCGCTGAACGCATTTCCTATGAGCATACTGAATTTTGTAACAAAGACACAAGAAAAGAGAAAAGAGAGAATAGTTAGAACAAAAGACAAGTCCACACACATTAAAAGACCTTTGTCATGCAGTTGCCGCACAGACGTAATCAGTAGAATCATTCTTCTGCTTTCTAGCAGCTAAAATCAGTAAACCAGACCACCCTTAGCACAAACAAATCAAAATAGTGAATGTGGCACTTCGCTAAGATGAAAGCCATGAATGATGAAAATGTCAACTTCTTGAGAAGAGAAACTTGAATACTAGCACCATTCAGACTTAGGGGAAAAAAGATGGCATTACGGATACATATTTATTAAATGCACAAGCAATATTTAGCAGCTACTTGAATAAGAGAGAGAAAATTAAGCTTCACAAATCTACCTTTAAGCTGCCATTGCAGCTACAAGGAATCTCCAAATTCTTCGGGCTATCTTCTTCCTGGCAAATTCGGCATTCCACAGTCTGAAGTAATGGCTCATCTTCACCCCCAGCTTCTGGTTCTTCATCCTCCTTATTAGCAGTGCCATAGGAAGATTGATCTGCTGGGTGAGAGCAAGAATTTCCCCCAGAGGATCCTGCATTCTCTGACCCTTGCATAGTGTGCAAAGATTCAGGTGTGATAAGACGATCAACACACAGAGCCAAGTGTTCTCCCATTAGCAGTTCACCCACGTATCCTAAAATGAACAAACATGGTCAGCCGTCTTTAAGTAACAAGCAAAGAAAGGAATTAGTTAAACCTTCATATATCCTAGTGCAAGGTTGTGACCCTTTCTATCACACAAGAGAACCAGTTCACAAAAAGCCTACGATTTACATCCCACCAAGCTTCTCCTCTCAAGGTTTAGCCTTTTATCTATTAGTATAAAAACCCAAATGCCATATTTACTTGAGAAAGAAATAGGAGAAACCCAACAAAAACACAAGTACAATCAACTGTGAACTAGCAACTAATCTTCTTTTCTTTTTCCCTGCAATAGAGTTGAACTCTTCAACACAAAGTGGATGCTTGTTGCTACAAAATGATACCGTATACCCTTGTTGACTTTATACAAGACAAAAGAAATGTACCCAATTCGAAAAACTAAAGAAAAATGCATTTGAAAAACACCCGATTCTTGACATTCCATTTTCCTATTACCAACACGAAATATACTGGGTAACAAAATTTAAACAGGACCAAGCTTTGAAGATCAAAGCATAATCAATTTGATCATCATAATAGAAACAAGAACCCAAAAACTCACCGCAACGAAAAATCTTGAACCCGGAACAAGAAAAATAACAATCTGAAAAAAAAAAATAGAGGAATGATGAAAATTGGCGTACCTGAAAATGCAAATTTTGTTGATAGATTTTGGTTTTCTGAGAATTTGTATGAGTAGTTTCCTTTTTCTTTCTTGAGAGAAGAAGAAGAAATAGTTGTAAGAAGTCTTCGGTTTGGGCCTTTTTTATTATCAGGTAATGTATACAAGTCTTCTCTTTGGATTATATCGACATTAATTGCGGGACCGCTAAAGCCTATAACGGCGTCGTTTATGAAAGTCCCAATATCACTTCTTTAAAAGATGGCATACGAGAAATTACTCAACTTTACTATAAAGTAGAATAGAAAAAAAATAACAACAGCAAAATAATAGAATAAATTAAACGAACTAAGTAATCAATAATAATGAAATTAAAAAATAATATATTATGAAATTAATTCTGTGAATTAAGATAACAATATGAGTATAAATCTTTAGAAAAGTTCAAAAACATTGAGTTAAGAAGTCGAATATCTTTTTTATCTTTGAAAGAAGGAAGTTGTCTTATGAAAAATATCACTTTTGTTTTTCTTCCTCACAATACATTTTATAATAACTAAGCTAATGTTTTCAGTTTACCACCTTAAGCGGTCTCAAATTTTGGTGAATTTAAATATTTTGAAATTCTAATTTGACAATTCCTGAAATTTTATGTTCTTATATCAAATATGATTTTGAAACAGTCCAAACCTCAAACATCCCAAAAAAGAACATTTATATCTTCTTTTGTGGTATTTGAGATTTTTAATTGTCTAGATTTTAAATATATTCGGTAAAAATGAAACAATACAGAATATTTTTAGTAGAGTTTATGTAATGTAATTTTATTTTCTTTTGTCTTATTTATATATTTATCAATCAATGAGGAAGTTATGTGTCTTCGATTTTGATAATAAGATTTGCAATATAGTCATAAAAGAGAACAAGATGAATTAATGTTAGACTCAAAACTCAAAACGAACATTCGAGAAGAAATCATTACTAAGAAAAAAATCTATATAATATGTGTATAGTGTCTCTATTTTTTGGTAGTATATAACTTTTTATCAATCAACAATAATTAAACTGTAATATTTACTAAACAAATACATATTCCTACCAAGAAGCAGCGTAAGAAGCACTCAGAGAAAACTTGGACATCGTCAATTATTTGACTTTTGAACAAATTTTACTTTATAAATTTCATAGACCAAATTAAACATGACGACTATACAAATAAATTGATTAACAAAATTCCCTAACTATTTTCACGCGCAAAGCCACAAAATTTGTCCACGTTCGTACGAAAAGGTCATTAGAAAAAAACTCATCATGATGAAAAGAAAAGGATACCAAAAGTGTGAGTACTTTTGTATTTTAAACTATGATGTGATATAATGACTTTAATGTAAAAGAGATAAGTCATGATTCAAATGAGTTTTAATTAGAAGAGCTAAAGATAATGGACATTATATTTCTTTCTAGAAGACACGTGTTATAGGTAATAGGCAGGTTAAAAATAAGAAATATCTTAGTATAAAGATATTTTCTTTCTAATTTCCCCAAATATATCCTAATCCACTTTGAAAGGATTATGGGGTTGGGGTGGGGATTGTGAAAAAAGGAAATATGACATGAAACAATACCTAATACCTAAAAAGCATGTGCATATGTTTATTAGTAGAGTTTGTCATTAACACTAATTAATTCTCACTATTAATGAATATTTATACAAAAAAAAAAAGTGAGAATAATTATTCAACGCCAACGTTATAAAATAAAATAGGGCAATTTTATGCCAATGAAATCTCCTTTTTTTGGAAGGCCCGGGGGAAGAGGACATGAGAATGGGGAACCAGACTCTTACATACAAAATGAAAGTTTAAATGGTCAATCAATTGAGCTACTAAGATTTTGTGCTAATTAAATCTCAGAGATGATACTTGGTAGTTGGTGCCATTTATCTCTATGGATTCTTTTTGCAAATGGATCCCTTTTTGAATATGAATGTTTACAATGAGTTTTAAGTTGATATATGCCAACCTTTTAAGTTTTAACCCAATTAGAAATATGATGGGCCAAAGGCCCACTTCTTTTTCATTGATAAATGCAGAATAGTTTTGAAATGTAGACCAAAACCTAATTAGTGGTCTTTAGGCTATTTGTCAAATTCTTCCTCAGCTTGCAAAGTATCCTTAATCCGGCTTGATCAGTTAAGTCGGGTCAAAAAGCCCGCTGATTATAGTTTTTAAACTCTAAAGCTACCATTAGGGTTCTTTTTCCGAAAATTGAACTTGGCAGTTCTCAGTAATGGCGGAAACTGAATCTGTAACCAACGAAGCCCTAGGAATGGCCGAGAAGGAAGAAACCTCCGTTCAGAAAATGGACGTTGAAGTTCCAGCCGTCGATGATGCTAACGGCGGCTCGAAGCGTCCAAGAGAGGAGGGAGACAAGCTGGAGGATGAAGAGAATGGAGACGATACGAAGAAACCGAGAGTCGACCAGTCTGTGGAAGAGGAAAAGAAAGACGTATCCGTCCCGGTTAGCGTGGGGTCTAAGAGTTTCGTTTCCTCTGTGGAGATGTTTGACTACTTTTACAAACTCCTTCATTCCTGGTCTGTCAATCTCAATCTCAACAAGGTAAAACATCACTCAATGTCTCCATTACTGTGCGAATCAAGAGTTAGTTTTTACCCTGCTGGCTTAATTGTTATACTCTGGCATAGCTGAATGGACTATAGAAATTTGGGGCATTTTGAGTTGGCAATTTAAAAACTTTTTACATTTAATATTCTGAATGTCCATTTCGTTGAAGCATCAACTTGCATTATATCATACTTATGTGGATGTCAAATTGCTGTCTGTTCTTCGCATCAAGGAATAATTTTCAAGTGGCTATTGACTCATGTATGTTTTAGATACTTATAATTGCCTTCCAAAAGTTGCCTTTAAGTCTAAAACTTATCACCTCGAGGTATTTGATTGTACATCCTTTCTTGGATATGTGTATTTTGACAACAAACATCTACGAATAAGTATGTTTTTGGTATATGTTATTCAATTTGGACTTATTTGGTTACAATAGGGATGATACTCTGTTTTATTTTGTTTTTGATTGGAATTAATACATGTTTTCCCTTTATATTTATTATCAGTATCCTCTCTTTCTTCTTATCCTACATTCATGTTCCTCAAAGCTTGTCGTTTAGGCTCCAAATTTAAATTCATTGTGCTTTCTTGGACTGTTTGAACTTTTGTGGGGTTCAACTAGCATCTTTGTGGAAATTGAATTTTCTACTCAATCTCATTTTTAGTGCAAAAGATGTCCATGAAGCAGAGTATATGGTTTGTCTTGGTCATAACCTTACTTTACCTTAGAGAGGAGTTATTACTACATAAGAATGTTGATTCTCTGATTCATTTCCGCATAAAATCTCTGTGTTGGAGATATTTTGGTATACTACACTTATCTGAGTGTTTGATGTGATGATCTTAATCACTTAGTTTGGTATTGCAGTATGAGCACATGGTGTTGCTTGACTTACTTAAGAAGGGTCATTCAGAACCAGAAAGGAAGATTGGTACAGGAGTTGGTGCTTTCCAAATCCGATTTCATCCACATTTCAAGAGTCGCTGCTTCTTTGTTGTTAGGGAGGACGATACTGTGGATGATTTTAGCTTTAGGAAGTGTGTTGATCAGATACAACCCCTTCCAGAAAACATGCAAACAAAACATCATGCTAATGGTGGAAAAGGTGGTGGAAGAGGACGTGGCCGTGGAAGAGGAGGGAGGTCAAGATACTGAAACTGCTGACAGTAGATAGCCAATTTCTTCTGATCAGTGTTTTTAAGTGATGTTTAATCCAAATCTTGGTCATTTTAAATCTATTATCCGTAATGTTGACATAATGTTTTTGCTGGTTAAAGTTTTCGGTATATCATCCAAAATCTGGTTAATTTGTTGAAAATGCCTGGGAAGCGTTGTTGCTTCTCTGATATTTTGAGTTTTGACCCATGAACGAACCTATATCATCCCTCTGCAACCATTGATGGTCGTTTGGTTCGGAATATAATTAAAAAGCGCAAGTGTCTAATGAGAAGGGGAAAAAAAAAGAACGCAACACTTTTTGGTTGGGCGTGATCTGAAAAGAAGCAAATAGCTATGGGAATATTTACTGCCATAAATCAGTAACCTCCACTCTTAAATACTGTTTGTTGTAATTAGTATAACTAATAAATAAATGCTACAATAAGTAGCAGTAGCCCACCACTACTGATTAGTAGTATCATTTGGAATAAATTCGACATTAACACTCTAGAGTGAATAATAAATAAATAAATTTAATCGTAACTTCCCTAAGCGTTATAATATGATCCTAAATGAAATGAATGATGAAACATTAATTCTCTTCTTTTATGAGTATGAATGATTGCTACGTTATATTACGAGCCAAATACTCCCAGGGAACACACACATGACTACAGCTCTATTATATACAGTAATTTATATTGCTAAAAATTAAAATTTCTCTAATTTATAAAATGTAAACGAAATAAAAGGAAAAGAGAAAACGATAAGGAAAACAATGACCTGCTTCGGGATTTTGTTTTAAAGCAAATTCTTAACCTTTTCTTACTTCTTCTTTTTAGGCAGATTCTGAGCTTAATGCGGCAGCAGCAAAATATAACTTCACGCTAATGCTAATTACAAATCAAAAGCAACTCTTAATAATTACACTGGGGGAATGTGCTTCAAATTTCAATCATCTTGGTCATCTAGACCTGATATTAACACTACATTAGATTATTAATTTATCATGATTAAATAATTTTATGAGATATAAAAATATATCCTGCATTTATTAATCTGATATAAGTAATATTCAATATCATATTTTGCCATCAATCTAGCCCAAAAAAGTGCATGGTAACAACTAGATAGTTACTAGTACTTAATAAAATTTGGCATGGACTCCCTTATCAGTTGTCCATATTAATATAAAAAAATATCTCAGATTATTCGTAAATTTACAAAAATAATGAAATTTTCCCCATTTTTTTGTTATGATTAATTCTTTTTTAAAAGTGCATGAACAAGTTTATAAAGTTTCAAAAAGGGGTTTTAAGGTATAAATTAGTAAAATTATCCTTTTTATTTTTGATTTCCGATTTCTTAAGGATATAAAGGAAAAAATAGATAACTAATATGAAACGGATCGAAGAGCACCAACCAGCTATACAACTCTCCCTTCATAGTTGGAGTAAAGAAATTAACAGAGAATTAGACTTCCTAGTCCCTATGGAATGGGAAGTTCCCATGAATCTAATACTTCCTGTTATTTTTCTAATATCGACAGAAGTATTAAACTTTCTGTTACATCGATCACAACTCTTTGTATAATGTTTAATTTTCAAGGTACTTTTATTTAATTTTCGACATAAAGATGAAAAACAATAATTATATCCTTTAATGAAAATTGAGGATCAAATTCCAAAAAGAAATCATAATTACAAGTTTTTATCACAGGTGTACGTGGGCACAAAACGCACCAATCAATACTAATGTTGATGAATGTAATTGATTAATGCTAAACATGCATGCATAACGACGGCGCACGATTTCCAACACTAATTAATCCTAATAATTACTTTCACATAGTTTCACTTATAATCCCTGCCTTATCTTCTCCTTTTCCCTCCTCTAAAATAAAAATAAAAATAAACGCCTAAGTCATTTTTTAATCTTCTTATAAGCATAATATAATTTCATCTGGATCTATGCCAAATATGGATAGTGATCAGTCAAACTATGAAGTCATCATGAGAAAGCAAGATAATCATCAAGACTTATTATCCCTTCCAACACAACTCCCTTCTCTTGATGATTTCAGGTGATTCATTATAATTTTATCTACTTCAAGAAATTATGTTTTCTCCTTTATTCATGTGTTGGAAATAGTCTCTCTACTTCAAAGAGGTAGTGATAAGACCTACGTAGACTATACTCATTTGAATGGATATATATGTTGTTGTTGTTATTCGATGTATGGTCATATATATTAATATGTTATGTTTCAAAACAGTGAATTTTCAGGAAACTATGCTATCGACTATCAATATGATTTGTCTATTCAAGAAAATACTGCTAATACCAATCCTTTGATGGAAATGGAATGTACTCTCGAAGATCCATTTTATTCATCTTTTTATAGTCTTACCCCAGGTGATGGTCATGTTTTGTACTATAGTACTATTATTTTTTATAAAAAAATTATTGACTAGTAATTTTTTTATTGGTGCAGGAGAGTTATGCTATGAGGAAATTGGAAATGAAGTTAGAATGTTGAATGAAATGAGTGGTGAAGTAATCGGAAATGGGAACCAACAAGTGTTGTTATGTGATAACATTAATCAACAAGAGATAATGGCTAATGATCGTGTTCATGAGGAAATTATTGTAACAGAAAAAGAGAAGGAGGATAATACTAGAGAGGAGATTAATAGTTCAAGAATGTTGTCACGAGTTGCAATTTCAAAGTATTTTTACATGCCAATTACTCGAGCAGCAAAGGAGCTCAATATTGGGTTGACACTTTTGAAGAAAAGATGTAGGGATTTAGGAATTAGAAGGTGGCCTCACAGGAAGTTGATGAGTCTTCAAACATTAATCAAGAATGTTAAGGTTAATTCACTCTCTTTTATATACACTCTTCTTTCAATTGTATGTAGTAATATTATACGCTGATGGCCTAAGTTGCACGGAATACTCTCACTTTTAATGTCGTACCCCATCGAATTTTCTGAAAAATACATTATTTTGATGTATTTCACATGCAGTATTTTAAAAGAGTCCAAACAATATAGTTGATGGCCAAAAATTTCATCTTTTCTTCTAGTATACATACAGTTTAGTTTGTGAAAATATTTTCTTTCTATTTCGTCTAAAAAAAGTATGTTAAGGTTTAAATACTCTCTATATAAACATGTTCTCTTGTTTCATTATGTAGTATTATGCTGAGGGCAAAAAAGTTCATTTCTTGTAGTATTTTTAATAATTTAATTTTTTGCTACATATGTTACAATGATTTTTATCGATGAATTTAACTAATATTGTAGAAAATAATTTTTACGTTATTAAGTGATATTTACTTCATGTAACAGGTAATTTTTCTTATTCAAGATTAGAAGCTTTATATTTTATAGTGTTATATGTAAATATTTTTTGAATGATTTGATAGTTTTATAAAGAATTACCTATAAATATTTGTTCTTATCAAAGTAATAGTGTAAATATTTCAGTATACTGATAGCATATAGAAGTTAAACTCTATTATATATGACGAAGCAATATTTATAGGAATTGGAGAAGGTAGGAGGAAATGGTATGGAACAAAAGTTGAAGGATGTGATAAAGCTATTAGAGAAAGAGAAGAAGAAGATGGAAGAAATACCAGACATGGAACTTGAGGAGAAAACAAAGAGGTTAAGGCAAGCTTGCTTTAAGGCTAACTACAAGAGGAGAAGACTGATGTGTATGCCAGAATTACAGGCTTCTTTTGGTAGTTATTGTACTCCTTCTGCTGATGATAATGTTGCTTATGGTGAAGAAGATGATGAAGAGATTAAGTCTCTTCTTGCTGATTGTTTCTCTTACAATAGTCCAACCTTGCATGACTGAACTTTTCATTTATGTGTTTTTTTCTTCTTCTATGTTATTATTAGCTTAGAAGGATGTTAGGCACAATAGTAAAGTTATTTCAGTGTGATTGTTCAGATATTGAGATCAATTACTAATGTTTGTGCCGATAAAAATTGCCTATATCACATCCATTTGAGATGTAATTCTTCTTTAAATCATGTGTGAAGTGCTTGTTGCAGGAAATTAGTTTAGAATTTCACGAATTGTGACAGGTAATTAGTTAATAGGAAAATGGATAAAAAATGTTCTTTTAACATAACAAGTAGTTGGGTGTGTGCGCGGGCGACTCTTCATGCTTTCATAATCGGTTTTGGTATATTTGATAAGTACATAAAAAGGGTGTAACCGATAAGGGATTAATAAAATTACGATAAATAAATTAAAGTATAGTAACCTTATGTATATATGGAGTGACTCACATCAATCATATCTTAATTTCACACTATATGTCACACCTTACGACTAATAATTACAAAATATATACTAACATCATGTATATATATGGAATGACTCGCATCAATCATATTTCACACCATATATCACACCTTACGACTAATAATTAATTGGATACGACAGATGGAATCCACTGCTTAAAAAACGCACAAAGGACTCCCTTCGAGAGCTACAATGAACAATATATTAGAGAAACAAGGTTTACATATTATTAATTCTTGTTTGTATTTGTTATCTTCAATTGATATTCAAGTGAAAGAGTTTAATTATATGCTACAGTAGTAATAACAGTTTCTCCATTGATTAAATAATGTCACCTATACGTGCTGAAATTCGATCTGTATTTTTTACCAAAAATAATTATAAAAGTTATTCAACGCATTCTGTATCTGAAAAGGGGCGGAATAGGCACTATATTGAGTGGCGCTCCCAATAACATTTTCTCCATATCCACGCTCGAACTGAGACAGTGAAGCTGTTGGACAACCATGTAGTTAAATTCCGCCACACTTACAACACCACATTGTTTACCAGTTTGAGCCGTCACCCATAACAAATTAGAGAATGAGAGCAATCTCTCCTCAATGTTTTTCTGTGTCCGCCTTCCGTCGGCTGTCTTCTCATGCGGCGGCGCGTGTAGACAACAACCGTCAATGCATTACCGGACCCACAAATCATACCAGTCACTTGCATACCGAGAAAACCGAACCTTTGATTTCGCTTATCAAGTCAACTTCTAGTAAGCCCCATTTGCTACAAATCCACGCCCATCTCATCCGCAACTCTCTCTTTCAACATCCAATTTTTTTCTCACCTTTCTTATTTGGTATTGCTCTTCATCCATTGCATGATTTGGGCTATGCTTGTCGGGTTTTTTCAAAATTTAGTAAACCCGATGTTTTCCAGTACAACATCATGATTAGAGCTTACGGAATGAGTGATTCACCGGGAAATGGTTTTATGTTGTATCAAGAAATGCTAAGGTCAGGTGTGTCACCGAATTCTCTAACATCTTCATTCGTTACAAATTGTTGTATAAAGAGTGGGTCTTTATTTGGTGGGCTACAGATTCATGCTCGAATTTTGAGAGATGGGCATCCATCTGATGGACGACTGCTGACCACATTGATGGATTTTTATTCATCTAATGAGAAGTATACCGAAGCTTGCAAAGTGTTCGATGAAATGTCTCATAGAGATACAATAGCTTGGAATGTGTTGATTTCTGTATACATGCGTAACCGACGAACTCGGGATGCTTTGGGTGTATTTGATATGATGCAGAGCTCGTATGATTGCCAGCCTGACGATGTTACTTGTTTGATGTTACTTCAGGCTTGTGCAAATTTGAATGCATTGGCATTTGGTGAGAGAGTTCATAGATATTGTGAAGAGCATGGTTTTGACAAGGCAATGAATATCTGTAATGCACTTATAACTATGTACTCCCGGTGTGGTTGCCTCGAAAAGGCTTTTGAGGTGTTTAAGGGAATGACCGAGAAAGATGTGGTGTCTTGGACTGCCATGATATCGGGGTTGGCTAGCAATGGTTATGGCAGAGATGCAATTGAGGCATTTCGGGAGATGCAACGTGCAGGTGTTTCCCCTGATGATCAGACTTTCACCGGGGTTCTTTCTGCTTGCAGTCACTCTGGACTACTTGATGAGGGTAGGATGTTTTTCAATAGTATGAGCAAAAAGTTTGGGATTTCACCAAACATTCATCATTATGGGTGTGTGGTTGATCTAATGGGTCGTGCTGGTATGGTTGATGAAGCTTACAACCTTATAAATTCGATGAAGGTCAAACCAGATGCAACAATATGGAGGACTCTACTAGGAGCTTGTAGAATTCATCACCAAGCTGACCTAGGAGAACAAGTCATTGAGCGTTTGATTGAACTTAAAGCACAAGAAGCCGGAGATTATATACTACTGTTGAATATTTATTCATCGCTTGGTGATTGGGGTAAGGTAATAAACGTGAGAAAAATGATGAAAGACAGGGGAATCCAAACCAACCCTGCTTGTAGTACTATTGAGTTCAGAGGAAAAATACATGAATTCGTTGCAAATGACTTTTCGCACCCAAGAAAGACAGAAATTTACGAGATATTGGATGAGATCAATCAGCAACTTAGGATAGCAGGATACGTTGCTGAGACAGTGGCAGAGTTGCACAATGTGGGTACAGAAGAGAAGCAGATTGCATTATCTTATCACAGTGAGAAATTAGCTATAGCTTTTGCTGTTCTATCAACTCCACCTGGCACGTCAATTAGAGTTGCAAAAGACCTCCGGATTTGTGTCGACTGCCATAACTTTGCCAAGATATTGTCAGCAGTCTATAGTCGGGAAGTTGTTATTAGAGATCGGAACCGCTTCCATCATTTCAGAGAAGGTCGATGCTCGTGCAATGACTATTGGTAATTGTAAAATGTTTAGCCAGTAAATTGTGGCGCAGAATGAAAGTAGGACTTAAAAAGATTTATCTTTTGAAAGAATGATGACAATGATATCGAAAGTGGAGTTGAATAAATCATGCATCAGGAGAACTCTAGACGGTACAGTAAAGAGAGAATTCCATTATTGCGGAATACAGCTTGAAGGTAGATTTAACTAGACTCATAGCCAGAGAGAGAATCTATAATATATGTCAAATAACAAGACCAAGTTGTGATCAGTATAAAGGCGAAACTTCCTGTGCTTATGGACTGAACTGAAGGAGTTTTAAGCTGGGAAAATTGTTGAATTTGCCAGATGGAAGACTCTGACTGCAAAAGGACTGTGATCAAAGGGAGGCTTACATAGAACAGTCACAAACTGGCAAAGTGATCTATAATAAAACCTCGAAGGCCTTCTTATCGAAGGACTGTTAAATTCCTTCCCCATCATCTTTCTTGTGTTAAATTTCTTCCATTAGTATCATAGACCCGAGTGAAGAATTGGTTAATATCACATACTAGTCAAAAGGATAGATTTTTATAGAGTATGTCATTCTAATTGGAGATTGTGATCTAGTGGCGGCAGTATGATCTTGTTCAGGTTGGGAGACTCAGTTTTTTAATTTTGAGAGAATTGGCTTCCTATTTAGTGAGGAAATCTATTTTTTACATATCTTGTGCAATATTTGAAGAACAAAACTATTTAATCAATCAAATATGCCTTAATACATAAGCCAAGCAACTAATAAGAAAACGAAAGGTACCTTTGTAGTAGAGCTCAACGCTTAGAAGTTAAGAAGTAAAGCACCTTCTATTGAGGAACTACTCCTAGCTAGCTCTACTTGAGAAATGAATAACTTAACCCTTTGCTTGCTACTATTTGTGCTAAGAGCTTGGGATACGTCAAGTTAAGCCGTTGCGTGCTAGCATTTACTCTTCAGAGATATGGAACTCCAAGCCGATCAACAGGCCCAAGGAGAGTTCAAGGACTTCTTGCTTCGTCAGATGCTTTCCCGGACAACTTTGTTAGCGCTTCCAATCATTTATTTTCCCCCAAAAAAAGAGAAGCTATTACATGTACAAACATAGAGAAGAAGCTGTGGTAAAATTCACCGAAAAACTCCAAAAATTGGGTAAGCAAAGTGAACAACGGGTTTAGAATACTCACTTTTAGCATATAAGTTTCAGAATAAATCGAAGTACTTCGGGAATTTTCATCACACAATCCCCACAATGACACTCAGATTCAAGAGAGATAGAAAGAGTTGATTTGACAAAAAAAAAAAGAAGGAACATGACAAGAGTGCCTCAACATCGTCATTTGAGAGTTTACATACCGGAAAGGAGATACAATTCTACAACCTATTGTTTGTTTCTCCGTAACAGAAGCACCTTTCAACTCAACTGCAAAACTGGAATTTGTTGATCATAGTGAATTTTGCTAAATTGCTTTATTCTTGTCATCATTTCTTCAGCTTGTATTCTTCTAAGCAGCTACAGGTTCTTTCTGAACAAAACCTGTACCCTTCTCAATGCTAGACTTCAATTCTGGCTTTAAAGCATCCAGAGCTTTCTGTTCATACTCGGACAATCCTTGAAGGTCAGATGAAATCAAAGCCTCAACCCCATTCTTTCCTATTTTAATCCTTGAAGCAAAGAATGGAAGCTCTGATACATCAGACTGCACAAAAGCACACTCATAGACATCACTATCTCCATCAAGTGCACGGAGAGAGGACTCAACAAATCTTGCAGCAGCGTAAGCCATGGAAAGTGTAGCAGACCCTGCACCAGCCTTTGCCTCCACAACTTCAGTGCCAGCATTTTGAATCCTCACAGTTAGCTCCTGTACTTCTTCGTCAGTGAAAGTAGTTGATGGTTTTGTCTTTGATAGCAAAGGCAAAATGGTAATACCAGCATGGCCACCCACAACTGGCACATCTACGTCTATAAGCCTCAAATTTTTCTTCTGAGCAACAAATGTGTTTGCCCTGACTACATCTAGGGTGGTAACTCCAAAAAGTTTTTTCGGATCATAAACACCCTTTCGCTTCAACACCTCTGCTGCAATTGGCACTGTGGAGTTGACTGGATTGCTAATGATGTGGATAAATGCATCAGGGCAGTTATCAGCAACAGCCTCGACCAATGTCTTCACAATGTTTGCGTTAATGTTGAACAGGTCATCACGCGTCATACCTGGCTTTCTTGGAACACCAGCAGGTATGACCACCACATTTACACCTTTCAAGCAGTTGGCCAATTCAGATGCTCCAGTGAAATCTGAAACTTGGGAGGGAGTGTTGCAGTGACTGAGATCAGCCGCAACTCCTTTGACATTAGCTATATCATAAAGGTTCAGCTCTGAAACTAGTGGTGACATCTTGACCAAAAGAGCCAAAGGTTGGCCAATACCACCACTTGCTCCAAGAATAGCCACTTTGTAAGATGCTTGAGGCTGAACACAATTAACATATCCCCTGTTTTCTTTTTGGGCCTTTGGAGTAATAGATTGTTTAAGGGCAGCAAGACTTTCTTTCCCAAGAAAGGACGATTCTGATTCACAGCTTACAGTTGTCGCAGCCTTCAAACCACTGAAACTCCTAATGTTGTTTTTGGAGTTGAATTTCACACCAAAGGCTTTTGATTGTGATATTGAGCTCCCTTTGCAACCAAGAGATGTGGTTGAGCCAACTGATAGAGTAGTTGCTGATGTAGCTGCCATTTCACACCCTGCAAAGCAGAAACATGATGTTAATTTTCTATCGCTATTTTTTTAGTACACAACATACCACATCTGATGCATGATGAAGAATCTTCCCTATCTGTTACATAAAAACATGTGACATTGCATGAATAAAGAATCAGTAATGTGCTTCATTCAGTTTCCGATAATAGACAAACTTAGCATCTAAATGATGCACATCAAGTTAAATGAAATAGGCATCTTTCCTCGAGCAGTCTCCCTCGAGATTACCACTTAAGGGATCTTAGTTCTAGTTTCTAAAATAATACTCAAGTACTAATATTTTACTGTTTCGTAGCTGTATTATAACCTTGAGTATCACTTCCATTGTTCTCTTGACACTTGCTATTAACATCATTACCAAAATAATGCAAGATTTTGACAGATGAGATTCACTTTCCTGTTTTAGATTTAGTAATATAGGGAGATATTAGCACTTTTCAGAAAACAATATTGCATTAAAAAGGATAGCTCTGTAAAAAGTAAAGTAGGAAGGAGAAAATCCTTTTTTATTATTATTGAGAAATCACTGAGTGCCAGTAGCGCAGAGTTGAGATTGTCTCCAATTAAATACCAGGCTTTTGTCCTTGACAAAGTTTAAAGCCAAGACTCCCGTCTAACTCAGGCATCACGTACTACACTCATTTGGTAAGCTTGTAAGAATTGGAGAAGTTTTGATAGTTTAAAAAAATTGTGGGGCTTTCATGTTTATGAGAAAAAAATACACCTTTTGAGATCTAAATTGCATTTCAACTTCAAGTCAACTTGATATCAAATCATGACCATACGGGCTCTTAGAATAATATGCAGAGATGAATGGGAGGAGTATCTGTTTTGCAAAGATTGTAATTGCATAGATACAACCAATCTGAAAATCCCAAAAACCAAATCACAGAGGAATCAACAGAATAAACTAAGAAGTAGGCCAAAAAAAAACAATACCTATTCACAGAGGAATCAACTGAATAAACTAGAAAGTAGGCAAAACTGTTTCAGAACAAGAGTGCAGATATTAACGGGTTGATTCTTCGCTCTTAAAAGAGTTGACATTGTATAGACACAGCCAAAAACTGAATCTATCTGGAACAGGATTACTAACAGAAGAAACCAGAGAGTAAGCGAGCTTTGTCAAAAACGAGAGGGCAGGTATTGCTATGGAGATTAGACAAACAAATCCTGATCCACACTGCTATGGTGCTCCCAACAGCTAAAGTTGGTTCTCAAGACCAAAAAGAAAAAAAAGAAAAAGTAGGTATTAATAGTAAAAGTTTAGCACGGTGCTTGTAATAGAAAATGTTGCATCAGCAAAGCACATCTGACCAGCTTTGAATGGAATAGAAAACACATTTGCTTGTCAGCTTAGCTAGTCACATGAATCAAACCAACTATTGCCACAACTGTTGCTATAACAAACCTTTCCACAAAAGAGGGAAAAAAAAACTAGCAAAAGAGGACCAAATAACAGTCATTTTATCCCAAAAGAAATAGAGTCCAGTATGTGGTCCACACCACTGATAAAATCTTCACCTAAGACACTCAAGAAAACTGTTCCAGTTTTAATAACACTCATCCATAATTTGTTTAAAACACAGAAACGAAAGATTGCAGACGTATCTTTGCTGCCACCTTGTCACCACTAAAATAGAGGGCTCGGTAGCTCCAACAAGATGACAGAGACATCTACATCGTACAGGTAGGCTCTGCTCTACTCTTCAGCGAACAAGGAATACGAATAAGTGATACAGAAATGGATACTGGAGAAAGATGGACCCTGATTACAAATGATACAGAAGGTCGACATAGTACAATGGATTTTGTGAAGGCATTCCATCACAAAATATTTTTCCCTCCAAAACTATAGATATTATTTTCAACCAAGGAATTTAGCCTCATTAGCATATTAAACGTGAAAAAATTGGTGAAGCTGACTGTTGATTATGTGAAAATAGACTATTTGGAATACTTACAAGATGTTAAAATCGGACTGCAAAAAGCATATTTCTAGAATATAACACATGCACCAGGCACCTATAACTACTAGATCAGATCCTTGTTTCACTCTCATTGAATTCAGGGAAAATGGATGGCAATAGTCGATGAGCTAATTAAAATGAATAACTGGACGCACAGGCTTATAAGTACGAAACTGTTTATGACAAGAACAACATATTAGAAAACAGAAATAGCACAATCGCTCCCTTACAATTTTACATCAAATATGCACATTCGCCTCATTATCCTTTCATATAGAGAAGCAAGCGGGAGAGATCCGATTACTCCTAGTTTGATTTCAAACTCAGAATCATATCCAATAAACAAAAATAGCAGGGTTTAACAGATCTAGAGTTGCAACAAACGAAAACACATGCATAAAAGGGTTGATTTACATAAGAGCTACTGCATTCTATTGAATTCAACAAGCAGAATGCAAAAATCCAGCAACTGATCGGAACCTGAACTAGATTGAATCAAGGACGCAATTACATAGATAAAACTCCAGATCCAAAATGATGCAGAGAGAAAATACAAAACTATAGACGTAAATCTAAAGAGCAGGGATGGAAGTACCTTAGAAGAAAAATACGGCGGAGCTGGGAAAGTGAAATGGAGGGGTCGGAAGAAATTAGGAAAAGGAGAGGAGAAAGAGAGAGAAATTTGTACGTTTTGCCTGAAAGAAAATGCGAGCGAGCGCGATTGAGTAGAGAGTAGAGACCAGATAGGGTTAAAAGGGGTAGGTTTTCATGTAAAAACAAGCTGAGTTGGTGAACTAGTGGCACAAAATATGGCTCTCCGTCAAAAGGCACCCTTCGATCACATCGACTGATGACGCTTCCATCTAAAATTCAACGGTGGACCGCTAAAGCCTAGAGAAAAACGGAATCTGCCTTTCTTTGATTCTTTTTCTTCTGCTCCTTTCTTTTTCATCCGTCCAATTTAAATCACCCTTTTTTCTATTTTATTTTCTTTATTAGCACATGACCGTCTTTTATATATATATTTTAATGAGATGACTTATAGTCATATAAATATTTAAAATATTTTTAGTTTAATTCTTTCTGAAAAATTGTGTTTGACATAAATTGAGGCAAAAAATAAGTTCTTTTATAATTGTGTCTGATCAAATAGAAATAAATGGAGGGATTACTATTCTTTTGATAATACTTATTTTTATAACGCTTAAGATTTTTGGAATTCAAACTCAATCTTACCAATTGAAGTTAAACTTAATAGCTATAAATTCTCGTTTAACTAAATAAATAAAGTCAAGACTATATTTTAGAATGGAGGTGCCTAATCAATTAGTGTTACGACTTGCTGGGCTACAAGCCTAACATTTGAAAATAACATGGATTAGATTGGGTTTCAGTTTTCTACTCTAGACTAGATAGACTCCAACCTAAGGCCCTCAAGGGGCCATTTGGTTAGAGAGATTAAAGTATTTGAAGACTAAATTTTCTTTAAAATGGTAAGCTTTAGCCTCTACATAACATTTTCAGCACAATAATTCCTATATTATTATATTGTTGGTATGTCAATCTCTTCATTTTATTTTTTTTATAATATAAATAATCACTGTTTCATAGCTTTGAATAGCTATATAGCGTGTGACCCAAAAGACTCCTTGCTTTCAATAAACCAAAGGTCATTTGCTTTGAATCATAAAAAGATAATCTTGTGAAGCTTTTGGTTTCAATATACTAAAAGGTCAATATACTGGAGATCATTTGCTTTGAAGCATACTAAAGGCCATTTGCTTAATGTACATTAAAGGTCATTTTCTTGGAAGTTTGCTAATGTCATTTGCTTTGGTGTTCAATAAAAATGTAAAATCATGCTTACCTAATGTCTCCACATAACTAATATTCCTGCATTGTTTAGTTGAAGTATTTGACTACTCCACATAATTAATCTTTTTAGTGTTGTGTTTCCTGTATAAAATCATACATCAGTACAATCTCATGAATTTCTTATCAAAGCTTTAGAAAGTTGAGTCCATAAATCCAAATTCCAAGTTTAAACTAACTTCAACATTGGCAGGAGAATGCTTATGAGTTATTACTAGTACTGATCAATTAAGACTTTAAGAAAATCCGATTAAAGGCATAAATACTTCAATTACAAATCAAGTTTACAAATTATTAGCTAGTATGAAATTTCATCCTCTTCTTATACACTGAGCTTATCCATTTCCCTTCTTAGTGCATTAGCCCTCACCAAACTTCCAATGGTATTCACAGCAAGCTTCAAGTCTTCAATGGGGTTCCCTGGTGCAACTTTCTTGTACAAATAGCTGTCGAATGTCATCTTCTGCACATACTCATCAGCGCACATCTCCACGAAAGCTTCCCTTGCTGGATTCGACCTGTAAAATACCTTCTGCAATATATCAAGCACCTTGTATGTTGGCCAGTAAGTCTTGTCCCATTTCTCCAAGTACTTCCTCAAATCACTCTCGTCTACCATTCTCTTCCCATTTTCTGACCCTTCAACAATTGCTTCAGCACACATACGTCCACTCTTCGCCGCGAAGTAGATCCCTTCACCTGAACATTTGGTCACGTACCCTGCTGCATCCCCAACTAATGCGACTCTGTCTTGCAATCTTCTAGGCCTTGGGTGTTCTGGAATTGGGTGAGCCTCAACTCGGATGATTTTCCCGCCGGTGATTTTGGAATCGGCTCTCAGTCTTGTTGCTAGCTGGAATTTCTTAATGTCTGCTTTGTGGGTAACGGTGCCTGTGCCGACGGCAACGTGGTCACATTTGGGGAAAACCCAACCGTAGAAATCAGGGGAAACATCATCTCCGACGTACATTTCAGCTAAATTCTCGTAGTACTTCATTTTATCATCTGAAATTCTAATTCGTTCCTGGAATGCAATAGCGTACTCGTAGTCGCCGGCGTTAATGGATTTTGCGACACGGGAATTTGCGCCGTCTGCGCCGATAACGGCGTCAACTTCCAGGGTGCACTTCTCGCCGGCGCCGTTAGTTTTGGAATCGTAAGATGTGTAGTGTAGGACGTATGGTGAATTTGGGGCTTTTGGCATGTCCATTCTGAGAAACAAGCCGTTGAGAACAGAGGCTCCGGCTTCGGCAGCACGGTCACGGAGGTAGGCATCGAGTACTTCGCGGCGCACCATACCAATGTACTCGTGAGGCTTCAGAGTCTGTCCGATATCGACGGCGACGTTGGATGGGGAAATCATCTTCATCTTGGTAACTTTCCGGTCGATGATATCGAGAGGGAGGTCGAATTCGCCCACCATACAAAGTGGGATGGCACCACCGCAGGGTTTGCAGTTGTCCATCTTGCGTTCGATTAAGAAGGTCTCAATTCCGCCCTTAGCGAGCGTCTCCGCAGCGGCGCCACCAGCAGGACCACCACCAACCACCGCAACGCGAAGGTTTCGGCCGGTGACTCTTGGGCTGGACTTAGAAGCATTGATACGTAGCCTACGGTGGGTTTGGCTGGTAGGGAGGGATTTAGAGAAATTAATAGAGTTGTTTCCCGGCGAGGATTGACGGAGGCCGATGAAAGTTTTGAGAGCAATTGAAGCCATTGCTGTGTAGTGTGTGAGAACTGAGAGAGTGAGTGTGGAGATTTTATGAAATTTTTGTATGATTTTGATGGATATGGTTAGAGATATTAAGGAGATGAGTGCCGTCGATGAAAAGGGATGAAGGGCTAAGATTTGATTTGGATAATAGTGGGTAGATTCTTGATTTGTTGTCTTTTTTTTTTTTGGTTTTATCATAGTATGGGTCTTTAATTTTGCATGATGTCCAAGTGGCTCACATTCTGCCACGTAGCTACAGTTTTCTATTGTGGCTCACCGTGCTCTTGTGCTCAATTTTGCTCAAATATCTCTTTGAAGGAGTGTTTTTGGGAAATTTTTTAAGAAACAATCGCAATTGTGTACTAGACGGAGGCGGACCTACGTTTGGTCAAGAGAACCCAAGAGGGTTCATATGAACTCACTTTGTAAAATATTACTTGGTATATATAAGTATATATGATTTGTCCATTGAAATATACACGTATAAATTAAAAAATTGACCCCATCTAAGCAAATGATAGCCCTTGGTAAAGTGGGTTCATTTTTGTGGAAGTGTCAGGTTCGAAACCAGACAACAACACACTATTGGTTAGTGAGCTTCATATTAATTTTGAGAATCTAAAGCAAACCAACTAGACCGATCGATTATATTTATTTTTAGTGCACATTGACATCAACAGTAACTTAGGTTATAAATGTATGAAATTGAACTTATATTAGCTCACCGTTGGTGGATCAACAATTTGCTAGGCCCAAATCATAGTGTCTAACATATTCCTAATTTTATTTGGATCACCAGTTATTCCATCCATCAAGTTAATTTGTTGAAATACTTGCCATGTTTCAAGATCGTTGGGTTTGCACCTTTACAGATGACTGGATTGAGAATTATTGGGCCTTATTTCCAAATTTTATACACTGAAATTGGAAACAAAGTTAAAATCCAAGTCATCTTACAAATAACTATAGGAATAATTACTATTCAAGTTATGTTAATAGTGTATTTGTGTACCGTCAATATATATATATATAAGTTAAATTCAACATCTAAGAAAGGGATATTGTAATTAAACAACTCTGTGAAATTCAGAAGATTTAAATATAAATTAAATACCGATACGCAACTTATGTTTGTTAGAGTTGAATCGTTGTAACAGAAGTCAAAGTAGATAGGGTAGGTTTGAGTTACTTAGACTGTTGGTTTATCAAACTCTTGCTACCTTCTTTAAGTCCATTTTTCTCTCCAACTTCCCCAGCTGCTGCTTTGGATGTTGTCCCCACATATACTTGCACTCACCTTTTTCTTTGTGGACATGCATTTATAAGGTAAGAATTTAGGCCTCATTATTCCTATAATAAAACATTCAAAATCTTTTTAATACAGAGTACCTTTAACATGAAGTTGACTCTGACTTTAACAATTTTATTAGCAGTTGTAATTGGAGGTTGCAATTGCAAGATTGTGCAATTCATCTTTGGAGACTCTCTTTCAGATGTTGGCAACAACAATTTCCTCTCCAAAAGCCTTGCTCGCGCAAATTTGCCATGGTATGGTATTGATTATGGGAATGGATTACCTAATGGTAGATTTTGCAATGGCCGTACTGTTGCTGATATTATAGGTAATTAACATTTTCAAATTTGTATTTTAGATGATAGTCAAAGTACCTAATCTAGCTCGTAAGGATTTGGGTAACGATTTTCCCCGAAATATCCACTTTTATGTAGCTTGCCAATATTTGTAATTACGAATTTGTTCGCACATGTTAGCCTTACCTATTGTGCAGGTGATGAAATGGGGCTTCCAAGACCACCAGCTTATCTTGATCAATCGTTAACAGAGGATGTTATACTATCTAACGGAGTAAATTTTGCCTCTGGTGGTGGTGGCATTCTAAACGAGACAGGCGGTTTATTTGTAAGTAATTCTCCTATCGATTTTTCCAATTTTCTTTAAAAATATACAATGTATTTCATGTCAGTTTAATTTGATTGAATTGTATGTACAGATACAGAGGCTTTCCTTATACAAGCAAATAGAGTTGTTTCAAGGCATACAAGACTTAATTAGAGAGAAAATTGGAAGCAAAGATGCTAATAAATTTTTCCAACAAGCAAGATACGTCGTAGCTCTAGGAAGTAATGATTTCATCAACAATTACTTAATGCCAGTTTATAGAGATTCATGGACGTACAATGACAAATCTTTCATCCAGTACTTGGTGGACACTCAAAGGTCACAGCTTACAGTAAGTCACATGCATATCCTTTTCTCCGTCCTATTTGTTGAAATAGTCTGTCTACCTCCACAAAGAAGTTGCAAATCTCTTTACACTGAGTTTGTTGTTGTGGTAAATTAAGTAATTTATTTAACCAATGATGTTATTTATTATTTTTTTCAGTTGTTGCATAGTTTGGGGGCAAGGGAGTTGATGGTGTTTGGGCTAGGGCCAATGGGTTGTATTCCACTTCAAAGGGTTCTAAGTACAGATGGTCAGTGTCAAGACAAGACGAACCAACTGGCACTTGCATACAACAAAGCAACAAACGAACTTGTCGTAGAATTGTCAAACACACTTGCAAATGCTAGCTACAAATTTGGAGATGCTTATGATGTTGTCAACGATGTCATTACTAATCCCGGCAATTACGGTACAAACTTATAATTAGAATTATTTCAAGGATTACATAAATGTTATGGCTAAACATACAAATTTCTGTATCTTACGAAAAAAATTAATTTTGTGTACTGAGAGACTGACCGTATAAAAGATATTTATATTTTCAATATCGTGCCTGAGTTAAATTCAACAACGTAAATATTGCAGGTTTTAGTAACTCGGATTCGCCATGCTGCTCGTTTGGAAAAATTAGGCCAGCATTGACGTGTAATCCAGCATCGACATTGTGCAGCGATAGAAGCAAATATGTGTTTTGGGATGAATACCACCCTTCTGATAGTGCTAATCAGTTAATTGCTAAAGAGCTTATCAAGAAACTCGGATTTTTGAAGCCTAACCAAACTGATGCTTCTCCTCCTACGCCAGCTTTGGGTCCTTCATCCGATGATGATGCACAATAGGTTTTCTTTTGACATAATACACAAACGTGTCTTAATTAACTTGGTCTTAGCTCACATCTTTAATTTGTCCTTTGACTTTGTGTGTGTACAATTTGACGATGAAACTATACTTAAAGTTGAACAAGTATGTAGGATGCGTGTATGTCTACTTGTTCAACTTTTATTATTATTATGATAGTTTTTGTGTTAAATCGTCCACATCCAAATTGAAAGACATATATAGATGTCAGTTGAGACAAAGTTACATGCAATTTATGTATTATGACTTCTTTTTTTAACTTCCCATCTAGATTTTCTTGTTATATTACAGTATTCTACTGGAAAAATAGAAGCATTATGGTCAACTAATCTGTTTCTTGTTCTTTTCCTTTTTTTTGTACTGAACTATACATTAAACAATGAAGACATGCATACAAATAGAGTCAACTGGCATAGATCCAGTCCCGAATATTCTTGCAGTTTCTGCCAAGAATAACGTAACCTTTTATACAACAACATACCCAGTGAAAAGCCCCTCAGCTAACGTAACCTTTTATATGTATAAAATGTTAAATTTCTACATATATATATGGCCATATTTAACTATTGGTGTCCAAAGTATAGACAATACGTTTAAAGAAACAAATTTTCTAGTCCTATCCGGTTGATATGTGTTTATGCACTCATCAAGATTTCAACCCCATTATATTATATATATAAAAAAAAAATGGTAGTAGAAGATTCTATTTTCTAAAACTAAGACATGCTTCCAGCAAGCTTCTAAAATAAAATAAGCGATAATATGATCTTTTACCAAATTTTCGTGGGACCATGCAACCAAAGTGAATGGTTACCACCTCAAAACCCACCATATCCATCTAGCATGCATGTACTCTTGATTTGCCAAATTGCCCAAATTAAAGATATTTATTTAAAAGGTGCATGAGATTAGTATACCTAATAGCCATATATATTATAACATCATTACATCTTTGGTTGTCTTGCACCACCCCTTTTGAAAGGGTAAGTGTTGAAAGAAATGTCTCATGTTAACTGGGACAAGATTTCGAGACTCCTTATATAGTTTGGATAATCTATCTTTTTTTTAGCTAATTTTAGTATGTGAATTAATTTCACAGTTCATTTTATCCTAATATCATAGTCAGAACTGTTGGGTCTAATGTAAGCTCCTCGAATCGTGTGGGGGTGGGTTGTGAATGTACTTTCGGGAAAAGAAAAAAAAATCCAACTTCATCAGAACTTTAAACTTCTAAATTGGAAACAACCTTCAATTCATCTGCTTTGCATTTTTGTTCTGATACCAAACAAAGTTCATATAATTAATATGAATCATAACATAAATAAGTACACTACATATAGAACATATATAATACTGCTACTCCTCAACCAATTCATCAACTAAGCTACTAGCTAGATCTGATCTCACAGAGATTATCCACACGATCATTAACTTTCTTAATTAGCTATTCAAAATATGAGCCAATTATGATTAAAATGGTACTTAACACAGTTAATTATCTTAAAAACATATATAGATATATTATATTATCTAGCATTCAACACATCCTCTTCCTAATTGGGACCTTGGAGTATGACGATTATTCGCCCCAGAACCTGGATAATCGTTTATCATCTCTTCAGCCTCCAGTACTTCTCTTCTTGTTTTTTCCTAACAAATTCAGTTTTATAAATTACCATCAGACTAATTCGAACGAAAAAAATATAATTAAAGTTAATGAAGAAGTACGTACGTACCATACGAATTATATTCTCTGAAAGTACATTATGTTCTTGAGATATGTCTAGTAGTACCAAACTTCTGCTTCCTGCAGTCAATATATATTCATGATTATCGATCGAAGGAAAATTAAATTAAATTAAATTAACTAAGAGAGCTGAAATATAAACTTACTTGTGACTGGGACGGCATTAATGAAGCAGTAATTGATAGTATAAGAAAAGCAAAGAAAAGTAATAAATAAGCGAAAGAAAGGGGCAGCCATGCTCTTACTATGTTTCTAATAATTTGCTGCAACAGAAGTGTCTAGTGCTCCATTTTATACATGCTTATTACGGACATATGGACCACTAACACATTATTATGGCAAAAAAAAGGAAAAGAAAAAGGCAGTTAATTCTGTGAGATTCTTTTGGTCGAGGCAATCAACTCATCATCGGCGTGTTTATTGGTCCACGTGAATTTATGATCTTATTGATAAATTAGATATTTTATGTAGATATTTTTTAAAATTGATTTAATATTATTTGCCGGTGTTCATGATCTAAAAATGGTTAAATGGTGTATTTGATTGAATGCTAAGTTATCTCGAAGGAAGGGGAATCAATTCTCACTACGTAAAGATATGACACGTAGGCTTAACTCAACCTCAAAATCTAGATAATCAGGATAGGATTGTTCAAGTCCATAAGCAAATCATCAGTTCAAGCCTTTGATTCATTTACCAACTAATTAATGTAACCCACCTGACTTGAACGTGGACTGAGAGCCCAAACAGGGAAGGACTGACTCTAATATCATGTAAAGATATAACACATAGGTCTAACTCAACCGAAAAACTAGCTCAAGAAGGGAGGATTGCTCATATCTATATAAGCAAACCACCAATCCATTTTTTAACTAAACGTGAAACTCTAGCCAACTCTAACACGGTCGATACACTTTTTGTAGTGGTGCATATATGCTATAGAAATTTTAAATTTGCATTTATCAAGTCACACAAAGTCAAAAAGTATAAATCAGAAAATGAATTTCATGTAAGGCGTGCAACATTACTTAATAATTAGTTAAATAGTACACATAACGCGGTTAGGATGTTGGTCCATATCTTCCTCCCAATTTCCTTTTTGCATGTGAACCGTTGATATGAAACTTAAAAGCCAAAAAATAAGGGCACTTGACTTTTTGGGGTTTCAGTGGACAGTATAATGAAGAAGAAAATTTTATATAAAGTCAAAATGGGGAACAAAATATATATGAGTACACTGTGCTAGTGGAGGGTGACAAAATAATGATGTGCCTCAATAAGGACTCTTGCTACTCTAATATTTTTTTGTGAGGCCTTAGTGGAACATATTTATCATAATATGACGAATTTTATGGATATAGGTGCTCAACATATAACCGAGATAACAAGTATTCTGTGAAATTAAATTTGATATTTGTGTTATTAAAAAATAACAGATTTGCTAAGGTGCATACTAGCCAATGGGTGTTCACAGTTTGGATAAAAACCGATCCAAACTGAAAAACCAAACCAAATCGATAAAATAAAACCGATTTTATTTGGGTTTGGTTTGGTTTGGTTTTAGATTTTTGAAAACCGATAGTATTTGGTTTGGTTATGGTTTTATTCAAAAAAAACTGAAGAAATAACCGAACCGAACCGATGAATTATATACATATAATTTATTAATATACATACTTAATGTATTGTTTTTATAAACAATTTTAAAGATCTCATATATGTTTTCATTAAAATTTCTTTATACTTTACTTATTGAAAGAAAGAATCCCCAAGGTGAAAAACATTTATCTTGTTGATTTCATATATATGAGTGTCTATGACAATCTTTGTGGGATTGAAAATGTTATGGTCTCTTCCTTCTAGGCCAATATAGTGAATTTTAAAGCTTTATTGATAGTAAATTCAATGATCGAAAGTTAGGTAATTTAAATCATTCTAACTATTTTTTGTTTTGAATGAATTGTTGTCACTTTTTTCACATTTTGAATGAATTGTTTCTTTTATATTGTGTATGGTTAATAACCGAATAACCAAACCGAAACCGATAACCAGCAAACCGATAAATGTATATTATATTTGGTTTGGTTTGGTTTTGATAATTTTAAAACCGATTAAATTGGTTTAATTTTGATTTTGACCAATAACCAATCCAAACCGACCCGTGAACACCCCTACACTACAGTATCAAAGTATTGAATATGGCCCTTTTGACATACATAATCGAAAGAAAAGATTCACACAATCAACAAAAATATAAACAATTTTTAGTTCTGTATATTGTTTATGAATATTTAGGACTTCCACTACAGAACCCATGCAACATGCATCATGCATGAACATTATCTAACAAGTAGAACTTTCCAGGCTTTCATTATTTTACTTATTATATTCCTTGTTAAGAATAAAATAAAATCACACAGTATTTGTTATAACTCCACTAGCCAGATGTTAGGCTTATAACTTTTTTGACAAAATGTATGGTACTTTGTGTTCTTATATTTCTGGTAAGAATCCACTATTCCTAATAATGCTTTATAACCAAAACATTCTCAATTATATTAGTTGCCATCATTTTACTTTTAGAGATATCACATTATTACTACTTCATGGCATATTCGAACTGATTTACTTTAATTTTGGATCATATATATAATTAATGAGTGAACTTTTCGTTTACATGAAAATAATCATATATATTTTATCCGAGGTCCTTGCTTGGTACTAAGTTACTCTAATTTTATGGCTTTACGTCTTTTCATATATTTGAGGGGCCAAAATCATCTCTAAATTCTGAAATTTCTGTGTTTGCAGATTCAAAATTCTAACTGATCACAAGGACTAACATTTGTTAACACTAGGAGCGCTTTTTTATTAAAAAAAATAAATAGATAACGTATAGACCCAATGTCATATAGGAGGGGCTTAACCCCTTTCAATCGAAAGACTAAATTGGGCTGTTGTATACAAGTTAAGATTGAACTTGGGTCCGATTGGAAAGCTCTAATATTGGGCTTCCAAAACCGAATTGAAACCAAATAGTACTCTAAAAGCATAATTTTTGGGCTAACATGCATGGTATTTAAAGCAACTTTGAACATGGGCCAAATCAATTTGGGCTATCATAGACTTTGAGTCCAAAATTCGGGAGGCTATTTCATTTCAGGACCTTTGAGGCTCCATATAGAATTGTCGGATCCCGGTCTATCACAATCCAAAGGCCCAAATTCAACTCAAAGTCTCAAACATATTACTAATATTCTTTGATTCACAAACCTTCCATTTGCTCGTGTGAATTCAATTGTAATTTCACATTTAGGATTCCTGTGGTAGAGATGCCTTTTTCCGATCAACAATTCCCTTTATAATAATACTTGGAGCTTTAATTTGTTCGGTTCAGTTTCAAATATAATAACCACATTGACTAATGAGTAATATAATACAAGAAAAATAAAACAAAAAGTTGAGTTTGAATTTGGGCCAATTTGGCTCTTCGTTTATCGAGCCTACGGTAAGCTAAGGAATTTAGGCATGGGCTAAGGTCCTTTCTTTCAAAGGACCCCATATTTGATTGACAAAACATATCTTATAAAAATATATCCTTACGTATAGTTTTTTAATAATAGATCTAAAATGATAAATTAAATCAAAATGAAAAAAATCGTAACGGGTCATATTCTCTAAATATACTTATATTTTATATTCATATGTTAAAATCTTTAAGTTGTGAGAATGTCAAACTATAAATATAATATTTATTTAGCAAAAACATGCATTTTTCAAGAATAACCATAAATGACACTTTAGATAGAGCGGAGTAGAACAAACTTAGGATGAGGTGGAATTTAATTTGCTAAAAATTTAAATGGGACAAGGAAAATGGTTGATTTTGTCCAAATCTTCATTCACTGAGTATATTGATTTGACATATTAAATATGTGTTACTAATTATATTATTTCACACACATTGAATTTGACTCCGCTATCACTTGGTATAACGATGATTTTATTAATATATTTATTTTAATAAAGTAAATATATTGCATATAAATATAATATTACAAAATAAAAAATAGATAAAGAAACTAAAGAGAGTATAACAAGGTTATATAGGGCGGGCCTAGATAAAAATTTGGCAAATAGAAGTAGGACAGGGCAAAGCTGGGCAAAGTCATGCTCCACCTCGCTCCGCCCCAGTTAACTTCTCTAAGAATAACTGTAAAAGAAATTATTACATGCTCATATAAAATTGGGAAAATTGTATTAAATAGCAAATTATTAATTCAAATCACTTGTTTAGTATTTCTGATAATTCTTGTTTATGGTTGGCAACGTAATATAAAATTGTATGAAATAACAAACTATTAATTCAAATTAAATGTTATAGCCTTAGTTTATTTAATTTGTAATTCGCACCAAACATCCCATTTTTTGCCTTCTGATTTGGTATACAATTAGCCATTTTCGGTATACAATTAGCCATTTTATACATTTCGGTATAAAATGTATAAAAAGCGTTTGTCTTTGTATAAATCGAGAGAAAAGTGTATATACAAATACAAATACAAATACATATATTTTCGTCTTATACACTTATAATTATACAAATACAGATCTTACTATACAAATTACAATGTATAAATGAATTTATACAAAACTGAACAATTTGTATAAAATTTGATGTTTGTAGCGAATTATACAAATCAAAAGCTCCATAGCAAACATAAAATTTGCTATGGAGCGCAATTATGCAAACTATAACTATAACATACAAACATGATTTTTATGTTTGCTATACGTGAATGTTGCTCTATAAAACTACGAAGATCATACTTCATATCTTCAACACCAACAATTAGAGTTGTGGAAAAGGGCCAGTCCAGCCCCACCCAACCCAAGCCTCGCGGGCCAATGAATTTGAAGGGCTAGGGCGGGCCGACCCTTCATTTGGCAGGGCCTGAAGATGCTCAACCTAACCCAACCCAACCCTAGAAGGGCTGGGGCGACTAGCCCTTTTTTGTTTTCACACTTATAATTCTATAACATTAAGAAAATGAGAAGATTTTCAGATCAAATATGACAAACAATAGTGTTGTTTCAATAACACTAGCAAAAATCTAGTGTAATTAGCATGTATCTCACATGCCAGATACGCGAGTGAGATAAAAGAGTGACAAGAAAGATGGGAGGGAGACAAGGGCGCGAGATTTGTATATGTATCCTAGATACATGCGAATATACTTGGATATGGTGTATCTAGAACAAATTAACCTAATTTTGAGTCCATGTATTACGAGATACATGTATCTAAGTATGAAGATTCATAATATTACAACATAGCGTGTATTCAAATAATTAGATTATATACTAGTGAGATTATTATAAATTACTCTAGTTTTGGCCCATGGGCCGACTCCGGTCCAGCCCCACTTAAGTCTCAAGGGCCAATGACTTATATAGGCCGGGCTTATATTTCCTAGTTTTAAATGGGTTTGAAAAATATTATCCCAACCCTACCCCAATAACGGGTAAGATTGGGCCGGTCTCATGAGCTAAGCCCATTTTGATGGCTCTACCAACAATATTGTAACTAATTTCAAGTCTCTATAATAATTAAGCTAAAACTTAATCAAATTAGAAAGTTAAAAAAATTGTGAAACTGACCTATTCCCAAAGTACATAGGGAAAATAAGTGTGGTTGATTCAAATTCGTACTTTATATCGACTTTACATAAGGTTTTTTTCAAAATTAATGATGTAAACGTCATTTTAAAATTACGATATTGATGTGGAGGAGTTGTGATGCAGTAAAGTTAAAATTAATTAATTAGTGTAAAAGATTATATTAGATGATTAGGAGGGCAAAAGTTAAATACTATGTAATTTTACTAGTTCAAATCTTTTGGTGGGAAGTGCTAATATGACAATTTAAATTAGCAAAAAACAAAATAAAAAAATGTGACAGTAATTGCCAAAAAAATAAAGATGTTAAGTTGTCATTTGTACTTCAAGAATAGTTAAAATGTCTTTGCCTTTCAAAATTTGCATACAGTGAGAACTTTTTATGTTTACTTTATATAACTGATACATAGATCATTGAGCATTTTTACGTAATTAACAGAATAAGATTTCTTAATTTCCTAAAAAATATCTAATTTATTAATCATTAATATTACCCAAAAAGGCAAAAAAAAAAAGTCTTCCATTTCATGTTATGTATTTGAGTTTCGTCAGAAAATTGGAATAAACGAGTCGAAATGGAGTATTCATTATTTTTACTTGATTCAAACAATAAAAAAATTGCCCTACCATTTACAATGAATTTTGTAATTTATTGCATCTTTCAAATAAAAAAGTACTAATTCATTTGGCTCAATTAATTATCTGATTTAAGATAATTGATAAATCTCAAGTTAAAGGCAAAACACGATAGAGAAAGATGATTAGTGACTACTTCCTAATTTTTCCATTTTAATCCCAACATGTCTTAATCACAATTTGTCTTTTAAGTAATGACCTATTTATTAACCCCAGGTGTACAGGTCCCACATTGCCGTCCTATTTATTTTTTTATTATAGGAAAAGTGAATTAATTAAAATAAAAGTTCCTTTTCTAGAAGACTTATATAGTTATATTACAATAAATCATCATTATATCAACTATCCCCAAAAATTTAAATTCCATACTTTTGGGACTTAAGCCAAACTTAAATACTTTATTTGTCTATTTTATTTCTTTACTACTCCCTCTGTCCCTAATTACTTGTTCATTTTTCCTTTTATAGTTGTCCTTAATTACTTGTCCATTTTGACAAATCAAGAAAGGACAATTTTTTTTTACATATTATACCCTCAATTAAATAACTAATTACTTTGAAAAATGTAAAACTTTTCATCCACTTCATAATTAATAGGGGTAAAATGGTAAACTCAATATGTCATTAATTATTTTCTTAATAGGTGTGCAAATTCAAAAATGGACAAGTAATTAGGGACAAAGGGAGTATATCAAAAATAAATATTTATTCTAATATAGTATTAAATTTAAACATTAATAAAATAAGTTATTAGTATACTTATATTATTAAATATTAAATATTTTTTTATATTAAGATGACTTATAGTAGATCAACTTTCACATATAACAAACATAAAAATAATATTTGTATGTTATAATTATAGTTTGCATAATTGAACTCCATAGCAAATTTTATGTTTGCTATGGAGCTTTTGATTTGTATAATTTGCTACAAATATTCAATTTTATACAAATTGTTCAGTTTTTGTATAAATTCATTTATACATTTGTAAATTTGTATAAAAAAGATCTGTATTTGTATAATTATAAGTGTATAGGACGAAAATATATGTATTTGTATTTGTATATACATTTTTCTCTCGTTTTATACAAACACAAACACGTTTTATACCGAAATGTATAAAATGGTTAATTATATACTGAAAATGGCTAATTGTATACCGAATCAGATGGCAAAAAAGGGGATGTTTGCTGCGAATTACAATTAAAATAAACTATAGCTATAGCATTTAATTTGAATTAATAGTTTGCTATTTCATACAATTTTCCTTTTATATATATACAAATAATATAATAAAATTAATATTTTATTTATAGTATTTTTAAAAGTGTGACAAAAGTCAAATCTAAATATGTATGTATGAATAAAGGGAGTAGAAAAATGTTTTATTTTAAAGACAAATCAGCAAGGCTTTACACCGAAAGAGAAAAAGATATGGCAGCTACTTTAATATCTTTATGTGTGGTTTACCAAATAAATAAATAAATCTTTAGGTGTGAAAGTTGCCTTTTTTTTTTTCCTTTTTTTTGTGTGGAGGAATTCTTCGAGCAACTTTCACATTTAACAAACATAAAAATTATATTTGTATGTTTAAGATATAGTTTGCATTATTACGCTCCATAGCAAATTTTATGTTTTCTATGGAGCATCAGATTGTATAAATCGCTGGGGACATCAGATTTGTATAAAATCGTTGGCAGCCTCTCATTTGTATAAATCGCTGGCAACCTCTCAATTCAATTTTATGTGTTTGTATATCTGCATAAAATTTGAATTTGTATACAATTGAATCGAAATAAAACGTTTGTATATCAAATCTTTCTCTCACTTTATACAACACAAATTATACATGGTCAATGTTTGTATAAAGTGAGAAAGAGAGAAACACAAAAGAGAACTAGGCAGAGGAAGATTTATATTTGTATAATTATAAGTATGAGACGAAAATATATGTATTTGTATTTGTATACACACTTTTCTCTTGCTTTATACAAACACAAACGCATTTTATACATTTGTGTTTGTATAAAGTGAGAGAGGCGAGGGAGAGACTAGCGAGCGAGAGAGGGAGAGTGGCGAGCGATAATATCAGGGAGAGAGGCCAATGGCAACAGTTTGCTACGGGTTGCAATTAAATCAAACTGTGGTTATAGCATTTAATTTGAATTAATAGTTTGTTATTATATACCATTTTCCCATTTTTATTTTAATTTTTTAAAGAGAGACAACAGGACAGATGTTGGTTTCTCTACTCCTATTAGATAAGCATAAAAGTGTAGTGATTAGTAAAGTCAAGTTTTAGTTTACAGGATGATTAACAAGTGTCATGCCCACATGACTATTGCTTAATAAAATGGATTACGAGACTAATGTGTTTAATAACCTTTCTTTTGTCCAAACATAAGCAAACTTGCTTAAGAATAATGCTGCACTTTTAGGGCACGTTTGATTGGGGAACAAGTTATTTCGTGCTTAATTATTTCGAAATTACTTATTTTTCAAGGATTGTTATTCAACCTTCAATGTAGAAGAAAATATCACCACAATTCTGAAACAAGTTATGCGAGGATTTTTTTCCCAATCAAACATGAAATAATTTCATATCTCGAAATTAATTATCCCGTGTATATCATATCAAAAGAGCCCTAATGTGGAGATCTCCTGCTGATGTGGCGGAAATAGCAGACCAATGAAAATTGACCAAAGTTAATATAATTTGAATTGGTTGATTTTGAAATCAAATTCCTTCAGATGTAAGTCTTGATATATTGGTGGATCATGTAGTGGCGGAGCCAATTTTTTATTAAGGATATTTAAGAATAATGGTGTGTGGCTATCAAAATAAAATAAAAATTTATTGTGTTGTTTGAAGTTCAAATTCGAAACTCCTTCATTCAAATGGACACCTATTACCACTGCACCAAAAATATAGCTTTTGTCAAGAATGTTCAACTTTAAATATATATATCCTTTAAATGTAGAATTTGACATATATATAATGTAATTTTTCGACGAAGGGATGGCTATAGCTACGCTCCTGGGTGGATGAGTAAATTATAAATTTAATATCCGATTTGATAGAATTACATATGAAAAAAATAACTGTTGAGACTTATCAGTTAGTATAACTTTTTTGAAAAAATTAGTACCTTTTTTCTTTTTTACCTGTCAGATTACAAAAACATTTTAAGAACAGCTGAAATTTAATTTATACAACATTTTACAACAATTTTTAAATTTTAGGCAGCAGTAGTAATAAAACTTGAAACTTTCACATTGTAAAATGTTGTAGATTTGTAGTGATATAAAATAATATCATCAGAAAAATTGAGTCAATTAGTTGAAGAGGTTTCTACACGAAAAAAAATGTGCGTTTAATTGGATAAGCTCTAGGCTTTTATCGTGTTCTTTATCAAACATGTCATATTGTATCAACTTCTACATGTGAAGTAAATTAGTTTGGACATTTTAATCTAATTATACTAGTGATTATTTCATATAATTTGTCTTTGGTATTTATCTTTTCCTTTTATTTACTATTAAGACATCTGAATTTGAATGATTGAGATTTTTTATTTTTCAATACTTGAATATGGATTATTTATTTATTTATAAACATAATAAACATACAATTTAAGTAAAACAATAATCAAATATCATAAAAAGAAAAAAAAATTAAATATATATTTTTGATAAAAATAAAACAATGGTGAAAATGTTTTGTGGTTTTGGTAGTGATAATAGTTATGATAGTAGAGTTAGCTGGTATTATAGTGATTGACCTGATGATGACAATTTGTAGTGGGGTGATGATTGAGATGGTGAAGTTGATCAATGTAATTAGTATTTGATTGTGTTGATGGTGATGATAGTAGTTGATGAAGGTTTTAGTCGTGATAATAAATATGGTATGTAGTAGGAATTAACCATAGTAGTAATGGAGATGCATGGCGAAGGTGGTGATGGCAATGGTACTATGGAGACAATAAATATAATCAGAATGATGAATGATATATATTATAGCGATTGGCAATAATGTTCGATATCGATGGTGATTGTGATAGTTAGAAATTAGCAAAAGTAACGATGATGATGATTATAATCACTGAAGTATTGATGACCGTAAACAAAGTAGTGAAAAATGTGATCACGTAAATTATAAATAGTGATTGATAATTATGAATAAAGTGATCACTGTAAAAACTATCCACAAAAATTACCTCCTAATAATATTAAATTTATTCAAAATAACAGATTTTTCATAAGTAAGACCTATTTAAACTAAATAATTTTTTTTTAATTTTAATATAAAAAAAATACACATACTAATATTGTATTTAATCATTCAACTTTAAACCTTTGATTGAATTGAATGGAAGAGAAATAAGGCCTAATTATTCACCCAACAAGTAGAGACTCCTCTAAACTCGCAAAATAGACTAATAACTTGTAGTTTGTCCACCATAATTCCACTCCCGTTGAAGTTTGGACGGATTATTAGTCCATTTATTTATTAGCCCAATTCATTTCATATTAAAATTTGATCAACGTAATTTAAATTGATTAAGGAGAAATTTTGTCAATTTTTATTTTATTTTATTTGATATGTTATATATAGCCATAATAAAGAAAGATTAATTTTATTAGATTTCATAATATTTTAAAAGAATAAATAAAATAATCGGAAAAGGGTCAAAAATGCCCCTAAACTATGTGAAATAGACCACTTATACCCTCCATTACATTTTGGGATCAAAAATACCCCGCCATTATCCTAGGACACCACAAATACCCTCAAGATTTAACACCCCAAATTATTAGTGATGTGGCAAGCCACATGGGACTAATCCCTCCACCTAAGCATTGCCAACTAAGATTCACTACAAAAGAATTTGACCTTTAGTGGCGACAAAGTTGCCACAAAATCCCAAAATATTGTCACTAAAGGTTATTAGTGATTTTTAGTGGCGACTAAGGCTCCAACAACCATTCACTAGTAAAACCCATTTTTTCAACCAAAAATATATGATAATTAATTTTCGATTGCAACCTAATTTTCTAAAATAAATAACTTTGCAATATCAATATTAAAAATATCCAATATTATTACGAAAAATCATCAAAATTACTTCTCGATTCAAATCTCCTACTATATAATGCATCATTGTACATTTTATACATTTACATATGACATAAAAATAAAACATACAGTGTCTTAAAACTCCTACTTAATCGATATCATTTTTGGTTTTTTAAAAACAATGAAGAAAAAAACACAAAATTAGAATTTAATGTTAAAAACTTTTAGTGACGATTTCTGGGCTTTTGTGGCGACTATTGTCGCCGCTAAAGGTCAAATTCTTTTGTAGTTAATCTTAGTTGGCAATGCTTAGGTGGATGGATTAGTCCCATGTGGCTTGCCACGTCACTAATAATTTGGGGTGTTAACTCTTGAGGGTATTTGTTGTCTCCTAGGATAACGACGGGGGTATTTTTTATCCCAAAATGTAATGGAAGGTATAAGTGGTCTATTTCACATAGTTTAGGGACAATTTTGACCCTTTTCCGTAAAATAATTAAACCTTAGTGAAATTTGGTTTGGGTTGGGTTGAGTTTTGACTCATTTTATAACCGATTACTTGACCTATTTTGATCCAATTCATTTTTACCTAAGCAAATTTGAGTTGACTTGGATCTTGACCCCTGTCATGACCCAACCCAACCAATTATCAGCCCTACTTAGTAATTTCATATATATATACATTGTTTTCTTGTTAGTTATTCCGTCCGTTCGAAAATAAATGACTTACATCATGTTTTTTTTAATATGTTTCCAAAAGAATGATTTTTTTTGGTAATATTTTAATTTCAACTCTCTACGTGGCATGTTAAAGCCACAAGATTAAATGACATTTTGATACATTTGATATAACTTTAATTTAGAATTACAAAACTATTTTGTTTAAAAAAACTTTATGCCAGGTCAAATTATACTATTTAAAAAAAAATGGAGAGAGTTTATTTTTTAAAAACTTTTAATTGACTTTTTATTTTTACTTTTTGTGGACATAACATTTTAAAGAATTTCCATATCCTTTATGAGTCAGATATGAGATATGAATGACAATAATGTAAGCAAAGTTGTCTTTAACTTCACCTTTTTGCAATAATTCAACAAGTACACATTTCATTTCCTGATTGGTTGATTTATAATATCATTTACTTATATAGAGTATGTGTCATCATCAGCTACCCAAATCTTCTTCTGCAATCATCCAATCACATGATCACTTTAAACTTATCAGACGGATGATATTTTCCTCACCTTTTTGCCCTTTTGATTAGGTGGGCCATACCGACTATATACAGATCATATTGTCTTCTTTTTTTTATATAAAAAAATAAAAAAAATTGGAAATTATATGAGTCTGCAAGCTGGGACAGCAAGAAAAAGATTTTAAACTACCTGTCGTGCGGATTGTAGCTTAAAGGTCACATAAATGAGAAAATAAATTTAAAATAAAAAACAGAAGATATTTTTTATTGGAATTTCCTATTATTTATTGTTCTTTTTTGTCAATCTAATTTGCAAGAGATCTCACAGCCATAAATTTAGATTTGTAAGTTAGATCTCACAGCCATAAAATTAAGATAAAGTATTCATCAACTTCATATTTATTTGGAAAGTGTGGTTTCAAAAAGTATGAAACGTTTGACTACGATCTTTTTTCATTATTCTTTTTTTGACTAGCAATTTAATTGAATTTAAGAAAATAAGAAAAGATTTAATGATATATATTTATAAGAATGATCAAATATTAGATCTTCAACACGGATTATATCACTGTCAGCTTATATAAATACATGAAGTGATAAAAATCAATATGAATTTTAACTAACTCAGATCAAGTCTGACAAGCCATATCTATCAACTATATTGTTTAGTCCAATTATAAATCACAATACTTAGATAAATTTCAACTCTACAACCCTATTTATTTTTACTATTTGTTAGTCAACATTATTTATGATAATAATATTATGATACCATTAGTTCTTATTCGTAGTTTGACTAATTGATTAGTGGTTGAGCGAAATGAATATTAAGATCATGTCCGTCGATTTACATTTGAAAAAGAGAAGAAAAGGGGGAAAAAAGAACACTTTTTAAAAGGTAGGTGAAGATATCTTCTTAGAAAAATAAAAACTATAAATAATTATTTGAAACCAATTATAATTAGACAAGTAATAATATTATGAAAAAGGGCATTAGTTTTAATTTCAAATATTATTGGATAGGGCCCACTGCTTCAGTGTCTTTCAACCGTCAAAGTTTTCATCAAAGCTTGTTCCGTCTTCCACGTCATTGACAGTTAAGGGTCGTTTGATTAAATAATTTGGAATAACTAGTGGAAGATATTTACTATAATAATACATATATTAAGTTATGCAAAAATTATATATTATTTTATATAATCATAAAAAAGTATTTAAATTAAAATATACGTACTAATGATATGAAGATTATACTATTTAAAAATAAAATATCGTTTTAAAATACGTAGGTTCATATATTATTATTGATTGTCTTAGACAATCTATTCAATATTAATTTATTCATATAATAAATAATCCCCATATTTTAATTTCTGCATTGATTAATATGTGAACTATTTTTTTTCTTGAAACCAACAACATGTGATTACTTAAGAATATGACATAAATGATAATAAGATACTTTATTGTAAGATTATTTATGATCCAAACTTAAGAAAGCAGAATCTCCAGAAACTCGATATAAAAAATAATTTAAATATATTATGAGTTAGCACATTTTAAACTTGAGCACAATGATTTGGTTAACGCAGGGTGCACCCAGCTTCTGTGCAGCTCATGAATCTAATATTCATTTGACTTAAATTTAAAGTTTGTTTATTTGAACAATATTATTTTCTATTGTTAGTGCTTTTTTTATATATAAAAAAATTTCTTTGATAATAAATCTAAATTTACTATTTTAAAATTTTACTTATTTATTATTTTTTTAAAAGTAAAAGTTTACTTATTTTTTTTCCTTTTACTTCTCATTTTTAATATATCAAGAAAGACAATTATTTCTCAATATTTAATTCTTAGCATTAATTATATTATTCTCTAAATCATTTTTCAGGACGTAATACTAAATATAAATTAACATGAATATTATGTTAAAATATTTATATCTATCATTTTTCTTTAAGGGCATGCAAGGTTCAAAATAAGTCTGTTATTACTTAAAATTACTTATTTTCATAAAGAAACCTATTCAAATCCTTAAAATCTCTAAAAATATGATTTTCTTTAAGTAAAATAAATATTTTTAACTAAACTTATAAATCTAATAAAAGCAGTGAAAGATACATATACTAAATGAAGGGCCACAATAAAAACTTGTGGCTGAGAAAATTAATGGAGGGGGCCATGACGTGGCATCCATAATCCAGTATCCTATCGTTTAAATTAAGCGAGATCAAAATCATAATCCTCAACATTGCCAACAAGGCCTTAACTATATTTCTTACTTCTAATACCGTATCTCACCTGCAAAAATAATTTAAAAAAATCGTCGTTCACTTTTCCGACGACGTTGGCCGGCGGCGACGAATTCGGCGACTAAACGAGTTTTCTGTAGGAAGATATTTATCTTCTTCTCCAATTTTATTTTAAATTTTTTGAGTTTTCCGTTTGTCCTTTATTTTCTCCGGTAAAATGAGGCAAGTGAAGGAACCAGAGATTAAGCTATTTGGAAAGAAAATTTTTCTGCCTGAGAATGGAAAGATACTACCGGTAATAGTCACCGGTGAAGATTCCGATGTGGGAAAATCTGTGAGTGCGAGTGAGGTTGTTACTGCTGATGAAAGTAGTACCGGGTCGGATCGTGATCCATGTTTAGTGGATAAGGAAGGAAACAATTCACAACAGGATGAATCAGATGATGGAAGTGAATACGAAAAAGAAGAGACTGATAAGGTACTGATTTGAATTATTCATTGATGTAATTTGAATCAATTTTTGTACTTAGTTTTTAATGTTATGTTATTAATTTCTGGGATTTTCAAATGGAAATAAAGTGTCAGATTTGATAATCAGGTATAGTCTGTCAGTTTAAGGGCCAAATTTGAACCAAAAAAGTAGGCTGAGGACATTTCCTCTTTGGGAAACAACCTCTTTACCTTCCACGATTTAGTGGTAAGGTCTGCTAGCACTGTTGTTGGTGTAGGTTTGCTGAGGGCATTTGTGAGCCATATTGCATTTTTGGCTTTCCCGTATTAGCAATTGAACATTCTTTTGCCCTGTTCAGTCATTCTCTAGATGAGAAACCAAATCCTGTGTAATTTGTGCTCAATATCTTTTTCAATAATGACCCCTTTTTACTAGATGTAGTGTTAACTAAAGTAATTGGAGAAAGAATCAGGTTCTCTGCCTTTTGTCCTCTTTTCCAACTTAACGAGAATCCTATAAGAAAGTCGAATTTGTCACTGCAAAGGACTTTGAGATTCTTTCTACTTTGTAAGACTGAATTTTAGCTCACATCATTGACTGTAGCTTTGTTATGGGAATCTTATAGGCAACTCATAAAGTTTTGGTTTTCAATTTTTAGGATCGAATGACAAGAGAGCTCAGTGAAGCTAAATTAGAGGAGAAAGACCAAAATCTAATGATGGAAGAATCAGATAATCTTAAGTCTCCATCAGAAAACAAAACTAAAACTCATACTGTTGATGATGACTCTCCCAGAGTGAAATCTTCCAAGACTGAGGATGATCAGAATGATGCATCGAATACGCAGCAGAAAACTCTGAAGAAGCCAGATAAAATTCTCCCCTGCCCTCGTTGCAATAGTATGGATACGAAATTCTGTTACTACAATAATTACAACGTCAATCAGCCTCGTCATTTCTGCAAGAGTTGCCAGAGATATTGGACTGCTGGGGGTACTATGAGGAATGTGCCTGTGGGAGCTGGTCGTCGCAAGAATAAGAACTCTGCATCGCATTGTCGTCACATCATGATATCTGAAGCCCTTGAAGCTGCAAGAATTGATCCTCCGACCGGATTTCATCATCCAGCGTTCAAACCCAATGGAACTGTCCTATCGTTTGGTCCTGACTTGCCACTGTGTGACTCTATGGCCTCTGTTTTGAATCTTGCCGAGAATAATACACCAAATGGGATCCGAAATGGTTTTTACAGACGAGAACACAAGAATCCTTCTGGCATAGGTGGAGAAAATGGGGATGACTGCTCTAGTGGATCTTCAGTCACCACTTCAAATTCAATGGCGGAAGGGGTTAAAAACCGCCCCCCTGAGGCAGTTATGCATACTATAAATGCCTTTCCATCTCCAGTTCCTTGCCTCCCAGGAGTACCTTGGCCTATTCCATACGCTGCTGTTCCTTTCCCTGCCATTACCCCTGCTGGATATCCTGTGCCATTCTGCCCTCCACCTTATTGGAATTGCAATGTGCCTGGTCCATGGAGTCTTCCTTGGTTAACTCCACCATCGCCAACAGCAAACCAAAAAGGATCAAGCTCTGCTCCTAATTCGCCTTTAGGGAAGCACTCAAGGGACGGTGAATTGCTTAAACCAAACAATCCCGAGGGTCAAAAGAACTCAGAGGGGTCTGTTTTAATACCAAAAACATTGCGGATAGATGATCCTGATGAAGCTGCAAAGAGTTCTATATGGTCCACACTGGGAATCAAGTACGACTCCGTTAGCAGGGGAGGGCTTTTCAAGGCCTTGCAACCGAAAAGCAGTGAAAAGGATCACCCTGCCACTACATCCCCAGCTTTGCAGGCTAATCCTGCAGCCTTCTCTAGGTCCCTCAGCTTCCAGGAGAGAGTCTAAAGTGAGCAATTGTCTCCTTCAGCTCTGAGGTACATAGTTGTTAACCAACTTATCTTCTGGAAGATGGATGTTGGTCTGAGAATCTTAAGATGCCTCAAGTGCTCCAACTGAAACTGGGAAAGCTATTGTTCAAATTAGTGTTTATCCTTCCCTTGTAACATATTTTTGCTTGGTCAGTGTGTGTTTTCCATGTACATAAACTTCATACAGCTGACAGTAGAAAGTGGAAGAGAGAAACGTTTAGATGTATATCATGTACCTGTCAAAGTTTTAGTCTGGAAGGCGGCTTAGCTTCTTTTTCCATTTTTACTGGTGGTTTGAATAATAGTTGAGCCTTCTTTTCAAATTTTATGTTCAAAGTTTGAAATCTTCTTCATCATTACATAGATGTGTCTCTTCTTCATTATGTTTAGTAGCAGGAATGGGCTGGCTCTCTAAAGTTCACTCCAAAAAAAAAAGTTATGCTCATCATAACTGCAGAAATGTGTTAAAATAATCCCAAATAAAAACACAATTTAGTTAACACAGAGTCTTGGAGTGTAAGGGAGTTCAATTATGCCTAAAGTCTTCTCTTTCATGTAGATTATTATGATCCTCTGAGGATTCTAGAAAAAGCCAAGTAGTAGTACCTTCTATTTACAAACCAAGTAAAAAAAGGTACTTTTAAAAATTAAAAAAAGGGGCAGGGGAGGGGAAAATGAAGATGGATTAGGATGTAGGGGAATTGAACCATCTAAATAAAGTGGGAGTTCAGATAATCAATTAACTGAGCTATTAAGAACGAATAACGTGAGAGTTCAGATAATCAATTAACTGAGCTATTAAGATTCGTTCGTTTTCCTTTCCTTTTTTTTTCACTTCGTCAACACCCAAAGGCCAGTTAAGAGTGGCTACCAATAATAATGTCTATCCAATCTCACTCCCCCCACCCCCCACCTCCCCCAAAC
>NW_006239421.1:134310-155031 GCF_000226075.1 Solanum tuberosum | reverse complement strand
CCCCCCACCTCCCCCAAACCCCTTCCCTTTCTTATCAGTTATCACCAGTAGTTTAGAGGTTTTAAACTGCTTCTCAACCTCAGATACCAAAAGATTAAACACCTCTAGTTGTTTCAAGAATGAGTTTAAGTTATATACATTTAGTGCGTGATGAATTTTTATACAGTCAAATCATCTATATATGTTATGATAAATAGTTTATTCTTTTTTCCTCAAGGTCATAATTATAGACAATTCTTAATTATTTGTGTATGTAACTTAAACTTTTCAACTCTTATCACGAATTATTATCCTTATTCAATGTATCAAACGTCGTGTTTGAGAATTAATTACATGATAGTTGAGCAAGATTGAATAGGAGAGTTCATCTGAATGAGTTGACAATCAAATCAAACTTTTATGTTGATGTAGACATTAGAAGAAGGCACTTAGAAAAATAGAACAATTTCTGTGGAGTGAGTCTGGCAATTTTTGTTGAATATAAAACAAAGTAGATATTTTTGAAGGTTTGAGCAAATGTAAGCCACATCTTATACTAGATATATTAGAAATTAGTTGGATATGGGACCCAAAATCCCCCATATGCTCTTTAATGGCATAAATGCTTTTGGCATTTTCACTTAGCTTTTGCCTTTTTTTTCTTTCTTTCTTTCTTTTGGCTTTTGCTCTTTCCCTTTAAGATGCATTTATATATTGACAATTTTTTATCCCCATAAATGGATGTGCTTTCACTTGTGTTTCTTGAGGGACACAAAAACTAATAGTAATTCAAAGTCGTTGTTCAATGTAGGATTCTTCTATTTCTAGCCATACATTTTTATAAAAAAATCTCCCATCGGATAATACAGTTTACAACACCCATGGGGATGAAAGTAACTCATAAGAAATGCATTTTAGACTATAATTGATCAATGGCAAGATCCATAATTTTCATTTAGGCGGTTCAAAATATAAAAAAAGAAGACTCACGAAAAAATTGAAAGGGTTCAACATTTACTATTTATATATGAAAAAAAGATTAATCTTAACTATATATAAATAATATAATTTTTTATTGAAAAAGGTTCAGATGAACCTTGCTACCACGCCGCTATTTGCAACGTAAAGAGATTTTCTACTTACCTCTTTATTTCTTTTCTTCGAAAAAAATAGTATTCCCTCAATCTTATATGTATTGTCAATACTACTAATTTCAGTTATAGTAAAACACTTTTTAACCATTTTATAATAAGCATAACACTACAATAGTTCTTTCCCTAACTATTATTTATAAGTTAGGCAAATATTTAATTTTATAACAAATCTAAACGAGTGAATACTATTAGTCATAAATTAGGCAAATATTTAATTTAGTAACTAATCAAAACCTAGTGAACAGAATTTCACACAAGTACTTGTTTTTCTAGAATACAGAATTAGGTGGAAGACTGAAAATAGATTCCCATGATTGGCATACAAAAAAGATTCAATCCTAACCTATTGGTTAACTTCCAACCTCATTTTGCAAATACAAAGTGAGCCACAACTTCCAATTTTCTCTGCTCGTTACACTTTTCAGCATTCAGAGTAGTAATAAATTTAGTTAAACTCATCAAATTTCTTCAAAGGAAACATAAATGTAATACACAAAATACACTGTGTGTTTGTTAAGGAAAAATAAATTCCTAAAATTGTTCTCATATTTCCTTTGTTCAAAATGTTTTCTCATTAGAAACAAATTCCTTAACAAATTGTAAGGAAAATAAGAAAAATAAATTTCATAAGTGATAATCTCATATATACTTGCAGCATGTATATCTATGATAAAGCGAAAATACTCTTATAAATAGCATCGGACCTAAATAAACATATAAATAGTCTGTTTGAATAGGCTTTTAATTTTATTCAAACACTACAAAATATTTTAAAATATAATTTTATTTAAAAACACTTAAAATAAGACAATCCGCTAGAACATAAATCTATCCTGTTGATATCACTCATCACCCATAAACCATATGTATAGTTTAAGTTTCTCCCATAATAAACAATTCAAACTCCATAATATCAATTTCTCCAATTGATATAATTAGTGAGTTTAGTGCATTTCGTGTCATATCAACAATAGGGATAACAAGTTTAAAAAACATGAATTAAGCAAAGAGTCAACCCAAAGTGCATATAGTGAACCCACCATTAGAAATCGTGTTAGTAGCATCATCTTTACTACTTTCAATCAAACACTTCAATGCTTCTTAGTGCATAAAATGATTGATTTTCTACGCTTCCAGAAATATTTATCTGCATCAAATATTTACATTATAACAAGTTCCGTTATAACACATTTATTGATTTGACCCAAATCCCAACAAGTCAATCTTTAAATGATTTTTCAAGTTTGGGTCAAAATAGTTTAATCCATTGGAATCAAAATGAAATAGTACACAAACATACAAATTACAATGATACAAAATCAAATTTGAATATTGTGCAACTTATTGAAGAACTTATGCTAATAATATTAAAACAAATATGTTAGCTTTTCTCTTTTCAAAATTATTTTTTTCCCTTTCTTTTTATTTTGTCATGGTGAATATTTTTTTAAAAAAAATGGTGAGAATAGTAGTAGATATTGTAGAAAAAGGTAATATGGGAAGAGTGTTGTTGCCTTTCACTTTCTAGTCTAGCAAAGAAGTAAAAGAAAAAGATTCATCGCTTGGATGTCCAACTTTCTACTTTTTATTTATTTCAAAGTGGGGACAGACAGAGATCACAAAGACTAAAAAGATTATTTTAATAGTTTATAAGGTGGTTAAGTAAACCAAATGTTATCACTGATCACTACCAACTTCAAAGTTAAATGTAAGTTGAAACTCATTCAGAAAGTAATTCTATTTTGTAAAGATAGAAAAGTTATTTATAATAAATTCTCAGCTCAAGGATCAAAACACGATAATGTAAACAAGATTCAAGTACTTCCCTAATCAATTGTTTATATGAACCTATTTAATGAAGAAAGTCACAAATAACGGATCATGAAATATTTCACTATGGAGCGTTTTGAAAGAAGTAGGTCTAACCTAACTATGATTAAGAGAATTAAGGAGCAATACTCATAGCCCATAGGAGTTAAAAGAAAAGAAATACTTAATAATTTTTTAAAATTTGTAATTTAAATATGTTATAATATTTATGTGACTTGGGCTTTTAAAACTCGTAATGTTTAACTTTGGCACACATAATAAGTAATAACAAGTGTCAACAGATAATTTTTTCTTTAGCCCACTTGACAAGTTACTGATATGTATAATTAATAAAGTGTTCATTAAAGTTGGTGATTAAAAATAATAACGTATATCAATTGTATACTTTAACAAGCTTTATTACATAGTCACTGAATGATAGTAGTATTCCATCTTTCCCTTGACCGGATCAATAAGGAATTGAGATCTATATTTCATTTGAATTGTAGAAAGTTATGATTTATGACATTTCGTTTGTAATTTCTAAATATGTCAATTTTATTTAAAAAATTATATACTTTATGTTCTAATTTACACACAAACAAAAAAATCGATTATGAAAATTGAAAACCGTTATTCTTTCTAAAATAAAGAGAAGTAGTAGAATGATAGAGCAGTTCAATTAAATTGCTTATAGTACCATTCCCCCCACAATGAACCAATTTATAGAATTTTTTTCTTCACTTTAGTTTACAATTATTATCAGCTCCATAGAAAAGATTCATCAAAGAATTTGGGCCCTATAGTGTTCAGGCCCAAATATCCATTACTATGAGTATCAAGTGTCAACTTTCCATCTGTGAAACCCAACGTGAAGCCCTTTACAAACTAATGGACTATGGCCCATTATAACTTCCTTTTTTCAACGGATTAAAAAGGAAAGTAAAACAAACAAATTGAAACAGACAGATATCAAATGTTTGACTGAGGTCAAGCGCCGAATTAGAGGGTCTATTACGATTTACATAAATTTAATAGCTAAAAAAAATTGTTAAAATATTTAAATATTCGATCGTAAACTGACTTATTATTATGTTATTAATTTACAGGTCGTTTGGTGTGAGTGATAAAAAAAATAGTCCTGAGATAAAATTTTGGTGTCTTGATCGGTTGTCATGTTTGGGATAACTTATCCCACCATTTATACCATAGTGAAGGAATAAGTTATCTCATATACATGGTGTGATAAGTTATCATAAGATAGTTAATCCTGAAATAACTTGTTCCCAATGAAACGACCCTTCAAAATTATTGTAAAAATTATTAAATATCAAATTTTGAATTTGTCTCGAAAACGTCAAATACAAATATCATGAACTTCATTGACTGAATACTTAGATTGAAAATTTACCTTACACTTAGGGGCACGCAACGTAGCATTTCCAAAAGAACTTAAACACTGACGTTTAGTTTGGGGCTTGGGAAATGGGACCCTAAATATTTAAATTTTCGATCGTAAACTGACTTATTATTATGTTATTAATTTACAAGTCGCTTGGTGTGAGTGATAAAAAAAAATAGTCCTGGGATAAAATTTTGGTGTCTTGATCGGTTGTCATGTTTGGGATAACTTATCCCACAATTTATACCATAGTGAAGGAATAAGTTATCTCATATACATGGTGTGATAAGTTATCATAGGATAGTTAATCCTAAAATAACTTGTTCCCAATGAAACGACCCTTTAAAGTTATTGTAAAAATTCTTAAATATCAAATTTTAAATTCGTCTCGAAAACATTAAATACAAATATCATGAACTTCATTGACTGAATACTTAGATTGAAAATTTACCTTACACTTAGGGGCACGCAACGTAGCATTTCCAAAAGAACTTAAACACTGACGTTTAGTTTGGGGCTTGGGAAATGGGAATGGGTTTTATTCGATATTCCAAAGATTAATTCCGTAACTTCTTTCGTCCTTTGATATTCTTACAAGGAATCAGAGGTTTTAGGTTTAACTTCGTAGAGATAAAAAAAAAGGTTTTATTGAAAGCATCAATTTTAGAAGAAGTCTTTATAATGTATGAATCTAAAATTAGTCAAATTTTAAAATTTTCTTTGTTCCTACTTACTTGTCCATTTTTTCTTTTATAGTTGTCCCTAATTACTTGTCCATTTTGACAAATCAAGAAAGAACAATTTTTTTTACCTATTATACCCTCAATTAATTACTTTTAAAAAGGTAGAACTTGTTGAAAATCTTAAATTTTAATTCATCCACTTCATAATTAAAAGAGATAAAATGGTAAACTCACTATGTTAATAATTATTTTTTAATAGGTGTGTCATTTCAAAAATGGACAAGTAATTAGGGACAGAGAAAGTATGAATATCGAACCCTAAATAAAAAATCACAAGAAAATAAGAAGTAAAAGTTACAAATTCCAATTCCATAGTATTGTTGAAACTAATTTACGTAACAAACTTTTGTTAACCATTTATCCTCCAGTTGAGCAAATCAACGTGGTATAATTATTTTATTCACAAAAAGAAGCATTTATATGTGTGTGTGTGTGGCCAGCGCGCTCACGCTTCTCACGAGAGATCAGAATTTGTTTGCATTAATTTTCTGTGAAATTTCATAGAATTTTAAAACAAAGACTAGGACTTTTGTTAGTTGGTGTACTTTGTCAGAAGGTGAAAGTATTATTTTTCTTCTTTGATTAATGAGTGCTTTTTTTTTAAGGTATTTATATTAAAGTTTGATTAAATTTTTAATTTGTGTCTGAGAGTTTTACATTGAAGATAAATGACTCTCTAATAAAGATAACTATGTACCCCGAAAGACTTAAATCTTAGACCTCTGAATTATAATAAATGAATATTTACTACTCCACCTACAACTCAAAACCTTTTTGATTAATACTTTCTCTATCATTACTTTGAACACTTCTTAGAAAATAACAAATGTTACACATTTTTATCATGATTGTCTTAATTGTTGTATAATTTTTAATCAACTTGAGAAATATTTTGAAATAAGTAAGTCACTAAGGTAAAACATGAAAAATAAATTGTCTTTTATAAAGTAGATAAATTTAAAAATAAATAAATTTAATACAGTGAACAAGTAAAAGTGAGTGGAGATATTTTTTTACTCTTTTTGTCCCTATTTACTTGTTCATTTTTTACTTGACACACCTATTAAGAAAATAATAATTGACATTGTGAATTTACCATTTTACCCATATTAATTGATAGAATTTCAAAATTAATTTATTCATTAAAGAGATTTTACCTTTTTAAAAAGATCAACTTTCAAAATAAATCAAGGATATAATAAGTAAAAAATATTATCTTATCTTGATTTGTCAAAAATGACAAGTAAAACAGAACAAATAAAATGTTAAAATTAAACAAGTAAAAAGGGACAGAGGGAGTATTTTTTTGGTAATGTTATTGGTTTCACACTCGGTAAGTTATTACTCTTTTCAATTCAAAACAATTGAATTTAATTTTAAAAAATTAAAATTTACCCTTAACACACTCAAGTTCCCCATAATATTTTTTTAAAAATTTCCATTTGAAAATGAACAACTTTCACATATAGCAAACATAAAAATCATATCTGTATGCTATAGCTATAGTTTGCATAATTGCGCTTCATAGCAAACATAAATATGTATATTTCGCTATACATATACAAAGAAAACAGTTATATAATTTGCTATACATATACAAAAAAAGCAGTTGTATAATTCACTATACATATATAAAAGAAAGCAGTGTATAATCTTTTTCGGTATACATATATAAAAGAAAGCAGTGTATAATCTGTTTCAGTATATATATACAAAAGATCAATTGTATAATTTGTGTTTGTATAAAGCGAGAAAGAGAGAAAGACAAAAGAAAACTGGGAAGGGGAAAATTGTATTTGTATAATCATAAGTGTATAGGACGAAAATATATGCATTTGTGTTTATATATACAATTTTCTCTCGCTTTATACAAACACAAACGCAATGTATACATTTGTGTTTGTATAAAGTGAGAGAGGCAAGTGAGAGTGGCGAGCGGGAGCTGAGAGAGGGGAACAAAAATATATGTATATATACAATTTTCTTTCGCTTTATACAAACACAAACACATTTTATACATTTGTGTTGGTATAAAAGCGAGAGAGGCGAGCGAGATTGCCACCAAAACGAGAGTGGCGAGCAAGATTCCACAAGGGAGAGAGGCGAAAATAGCAATAGTTTGCTATAGGGTACAATTAAATCAAATTATATTTATAACATTTAATTTGAATAATAATTTGCTATTATATACAATTTTCTCTTTTAAAATCTGTACAGGCCCAAAAATTAGCCCAATGTTGGAAATAAACAGAGCAAAAAGAAAAGTCGAAATCTGTGTTCCCCATAATAATTATTTCAACAACAACAAAAAAAAAAAGAAATCATAATTAAGAATATTATAGTCAAAACTCAAAACCCTTGTAAATTTTCAGGAATAAGTGATTTTAATCCATATGCGGATATGTGTAAGTCTTAAAACATCAAATATTTTGGATTCAATGAACTTGACATCATCTTTATTATTTCACAAGGTTATGATCCAACATAGTTATTTTATTTCATATCTCACTCTCATATTTTCTGTGGAAAAATTAGGAAAAAGTAGTACTACCAATTTTAGATTAGAATAATATCCACAATACATTATGTAATTCAATTCTGTCGACATTTCTTTAAATAAAAACCTAATATGTGTAAACGCACTTTTTATTATTCCATAGTACGTCTAACATATTGCTGATACAACACGCATTATTAAATACAATTATTGTTACTGAAATTACCAGGTAAATCAGTTGACCGACTTTTGCTATCCACTCCAATAAAATAGGAATCAATAATAATAATCGGTGACAGATTCAAAATTTTCACTTTTAAAAAATAAATATATAATATTTATAATTTGAATTTGAATTCGAAACCTCACAGTAAATTTTGAATCTCAGTCAATCTTTTGCCTTGTATTTTAAAATGTCTCTATATATTTTTAAAAAATTACCTTATATATGCCGTGTAATTGTTTATAACGATGACATCCTCCTTGGATCCACCTTGTAATGATGACTTTTTTTTTTTTAATGTTATATAACGATAGGAAGCTTGCTTTCGTTTTCACCATTTTTTCCTCCAATTTTTCCACAAAGACCGACTTGTTTAAACTGTCTCTCTATATAGACACACAAAATTCGTCTCTACAACCATTCCATGATTTAATATTAATTCCATACAAATATTAACAGCTTGAAAGAAAACAAAGAAGTTAGCAAAATGGAGAACATTTTTTCAATATCAGCAATTAGTCCTTCATTATTGGGTAAGAAAATAGCTGATGACCTCAATCAATTCTTTTGTATCATTTTAAGATGTACAATTCTCAGCATCCTAAGCACATTTCAAGATTTATCTTCTTGTTTTTCTTTTTCACTCCGAGCAATACTTTTGTTCTTCATCACTCTCCGAAACGCATTGACTCGAGATGATCATGATCATGATAATGATAATAATCCTCCCGATGCTAAAAATTGTTATGAAAATTGCGATAACGAGGAAGAAATTGTTGAGGTAGTAATTATGGATAAACTAATGAGTTTATGCAATTCAAATGAGAATAAAACAGAGTATGCAGAGGTTTCGAGTTTATTTGACGAAGTAGAACCTAGTTTTGAAGAAATTAAAGAAGCTTTTGATGTGTTTGATGAAAATGGAGATGGATATATTGATGCAAGTGAGTTAATGAAACTTATTTGGAGAATGGGTTTATCCGAATTTTCGATGAACGATTGCAAGAAGATGATTATGGCCTTTGATGAAAACAGAGATGGAAAAATTGAATTTTCTGAATTTTTGAAGCTCATGGAACAGAGCTTTCGGGATCCTGTAGAGTTAGACTGAGTTTTTATTTTTTTTTATTTTTATACCGTACTGCTACTAAGTATTACTACTATCATAAATTATCTAAAGAGCAAAAGGTGTAAATCCATTAATAATATTGTCATGTAAGCAATTTATCTACGATGAATAAAATTAACAAAACAGACATCCTAAGATTAAATCTTAGGGGGTCTTGCATTGAAATTCGACTTTTATTTTAATCTTGAACTTAGATCTCTTATTAAGATAGAAGCAATATCATATCCACTTTAATAATTATATATCTCTAAGTAAACATTTCGTATTTGAACACTTGAAAATAAGATTTGCTATTAGTTGAAAATGTTTTTGCCAAAATGGACTTTTCGATGCGCATTATAATAAGTCAAGTCCAAAGCGTATGTAGACACTGAGAGAGAACCAATAACTAAATTAATTAATAAGTGAAGACTCCGTCTACAAACTAATCACTTTTCCACCGCCTAAAGATAAAACATTAGTATACAGACAAAATTTGTTACTTGAGGATCTGAAGTTGCTACAGTACTGAAAAAGACTGAATTTGATATTTGATTGGAAAATTCTAAAAAACTGTCTGCAGAAGCAAACTTGAACCCTCTAAGCTCTGTTTGTCTTAAGATTCTTTTGGCAACAAAAATAAGTAAACTGTGTTCTGACGATGTAAGACAAACTAATTTTTTTAAGTGTTGTTTGGTATGAAGAAAAATATTTTCTTAAAAATAAATAAATTTGTTATTTACTTTTTAGTATTTGATAATTAAGCAAAATAATATTATCTTAAATTTCATATGTAAGTTAGCAAAATCTTGTGGGGTGATGACTGATGAGTGGGGCTTCGGAGGTGGCGAGGGGTGGGATGATTAAGGGGTAAACATTTGGGCATTGATAAATATCACTTGTGAAATTCGTCTTCTTATTTTCAGTAGTGAAGTATTTTTTTTCATTTTTAAGAAACTTATTTTACTACAAATAATGTTTTTTTCCAAAATATTTTTAACAATCAAATATGAAAAAATTGAAAAATATTTTCCAACATGGCAAACACACAATTTTCTTCTACTTCTTAAGACCTTAACACAAAATATTAAGGTAATGATGCATTCACACCAAATCGGCTATTACAAAAAATGAAACTTTTCATCTTTACCAAACGATAGATTTAAACGATACGATACAATAAAATTTAAGCAACAATCATAACCAATACTTCCTCTATTCCAATTTATGTGACATATCTCGTTTTTTGAGAATCAAACAATTTAAGTTTGATCGAAAATTTGCTCATGAAATCTTTAATTTTTTTGAAATGAAATTTATATATTTGTTAACTATGTAAAAAGTATTATAATTGACAATTCAAAATATTTAAAAGATCTATGAAAAATTTAAGGTAAAAACTAGATTTGTTTGACTCTTGAATTCGAAATATGCCACTGAAATTGAGACAGAAAGAGTATCATATTTAAACTAACAATATAATACTAGGAGGATCAAGATAGCAACCATCCAAACAAGGTGTAAGTTAACTCGGACTTTGTCGAAGTGTGGAAGTTCCTTCTCATCCCTTAAAATCTTTTACAATCACAATTTCTTGGTCCCTGGTAGATACAAGTCACTATCATTACGAAATGGCAAACGTCAACTGCTTAGCAAATTGCTTTGGGTCACATCAAATTGTATATATTTCTAAGTATTTTCTGAGTAACTTCCTAATTAATACAACTGAATTTGTCTTTTAATTTATTCGCATTGTTATCCAATTCAATAATAGAACACTATAAAACCCCTTTGCATACATCAAAATCAAATCAAGTAGTATCACAAATCTGCAAAGTTCTCCAAGAAATCTTCAAACTAACTAACCACTGATCAATTCAATGGCAGACATAATATCAAATGTGTTTAATGAAAACGATGAGTTTCGCGCTCTCATACTATCAGACAAGGAGTGCGCGGAGGAACTGCAATACCAAGAGGTTCTTGCAGCCTCTTTAGAAATCTTCCATCTTCACATGTCATCAACACAAATCGAAGAATCCCCTGAATCATCCCAAGGTTTTTGTGACATTTGTATGGAGACAAAAGTTACAAATGAAATGTTCAAACTCGAAAATTGCTCTGATCACTCATTCTGTACTGATTGCCTAGCCCAATATATCCAGTCCATGATTCAAGACCATATTTTCTCAGTAACTTGCCCTGGTTTGAAATGTTGCGCGACAATTGAACCTGTTTCTTGTAAATCCATCATCCCAGAAAATGTATTCGAAAAATGGGAAGGGGGATTGAGTGAGTCTGCTCTTCTTGATTGCGAAAAATTCTATTGTCCTTACAAAGATTGTTCAGAGCTGCTGATTTATGATCATGATCAGGACATAATTGAGTGCGTATGTCCTGTATGCCACAGGCTGCTCTGCGCGGCGTGTGGCGTCCCTTGGCATACTGGATTTGATTGTGACAAGTTTCAAAATGATGAAAAAAACAGAGAAGATGATTTAAAAGTTGAGGAACTTGCTAGCAGCTCCAAATGGATGAAATGCCCTCACTGCAAACATATTGTGCAGAAAGCTGATGGTTGTATACACATAACCTGCCGGTTAGTTAATTTCTTGTTTAATTTTTATATGGTAGTGTGGCCTGTTAATTTCTTTATAAGCTAGTATATTAACTTAACAAATCAATGTGTTAATCAATATTATGAATTTAGGTGTGGATCTCAATTTTGCTATATATGTGGAGAAACATGGAGCGAAAGCCATTGGAGTTGTCAAATTAGTGAATGATACCGGATTGCTTCTAAAGAACTGGGAAGATTGAAAGAAGGGTAAATTATGCTAAGTGGCCATTCGGCCCTTTGCGACCAAAATTAGCAAAAAAATGTTGTTCCGTCCTTCTTCAACTTTCGACTTTGAATGTATTATAATGTTTAGTCATTGTAAACATAAGTTTGTATTGTATACTTTTTATGACTTTCGGCAAGTTAAATTGTATAGTCAGTGTACATTTCCTATAATTTTTTAGTATTTTTATTTAATGTAAATAAAGCATGATAATATTTATTGTAATCTAATTACTTTATTGTATATATTTGAAACTAAGTCCTTTGAAAAAATCATGGTTATGCTTAATAATAGAGCACTCCAAAACGCCTACGGGCTCTTCTTGATTGTGAGGTCAGGGCCAACTCGACCGTAGGAAGATGGGTTCAAGATGCCCGCTAAACACCAATTTAGATGTTGGATGTTTGTTGTCACTTGTCTACTAGACTTTTTATGTTTGTTTGTTTGGTATTACGATGTAAATAGTTAATATAGAAAGTGTTTGAATTAACTTATTTTAAATATTTGTCTCCAATTCAATCCTCTTGTAAGTACAAATTATGGAAGTTTAAGGTACATAAAAAAAACAAATAGGAAAAGAAAAACAGTTTGTTGATTTAATCAGTCACATTTTTTAACAACCTTAATATAGTTGGAATGACATTAATTATGTCCACTCCAATTTTTTCTTATACTACAAGGTTAACGGAGGGGAAATGATATCCGAGATGGAATCAAGTTTTATGTAATCAATCTTGTGGTTCATTGTCTTTATTCTTTATATCCGTCTCAAAAACACATGCAAAATAATTCTATTAGTTTCAAATCTCAAATATTTTACCTTTGATGAATATAGTATAAAATCAATTACTCCTATCTTTTACCAGCGGCATTAAACACTTTTAAATAGTTACAACTTGATCGGATAGTTGTTACCTATTGTATTGTTAGTTTAAATACTATAAATATTTTGACTGTTACTTTAATCTTATTATATTATATTATATTATATTACTAAGCTGCCGATATGTAATGACAAAAAAAATTACTCTTTTTCCCCTCCTAATTTGCATTTGCTTATTTTTTTAATAATTTTATTTTATAATTTATCTTATCCTACTTTTTTCTATAATTTTACCCTAGGTCATATTTTTCACCAATAGAATATTTTGATATGATAGCATATGTAAGAAACATGAAACAAGTTGTTATTGCGTCGAGCTCATCACACCGGGTTTGCCTAGTGCGGATTATCTTTTCTATGTGATTTGCAAGCTATTGCATAAGAGCGGAAATTTTAACCTGTGCACACCCAAAAGATAGCAACTGTGGATTTTCCTTATCATAAAAATAAAAAATAAAAAAGTTACTGTTTGGAAACATACACACACTTGTCACTTGTGCATAGTTTATACTACATTCTTCTTTTGACAGATCAATTGCAACACTATTTATATTTTGGATAATACTCGATAGACGACGGTGTAAGGATAAGTAATCCCAAGTTCCAAAGTGCACCGATATCTTTTTTGTAGGTTCAGCCGTTGATCTCATTTTATTAATAATTAATAAATATTGAACTATATTCTATCTATTTTTAATTTAAATATATAAAAGATCACATGAATTTTTATGTTTTCAAATTCCATGTTATTAAGTCTATAAATGGAAAGACATTTTTCATGCAATCTCTCTGACGCCGACTACTGCATTTCTTATTGACGTGAGTTGTTTCCTTTTTCTTTAATAAGTAGCAAATGTAATACAAATTGTTCTGGTATTTAGGGATTGAGAGTAAGAATGGGAAGGGTAAGGCTAAGCATGAAGCGAGTGGAGAGCAATAGTAAGAGGCAATCCACTTATTGCAAACGAAGATGTGGAATCCTGAAGAAAGCCCAGGAGATTTCTGTGCTATGTGATATAGATATTATCCTCCTTTTGTTTTCCCCAACTGGAAAACCAACGCTACTTCAAGGCGGAACAAGGTACTTTTCTGTTACTTTATTTAAATCACTCTGCTGTGCTAAGTGCTTCTTTTATCTTTACTGACACAACTTTTGGAGGATTGGCTTATATATCTACGGGTGAGATAGTGTAGATGCCATCATGAACTTGAATTTTGGGTCATGTCCCACAGGTATTGGATGTGTCAATTGGTCTTGAGATAACTTTTGGCGTTAGAGTTTAGGTAATTCAAGGTCTCTTTCTTTATCATCCTGCCTATCAGAGTTAGGTGAGGTCAAGTAATTGGTTCCCTTGTATGGTCTTGCCAAAGTTCATTACTGCACAGAGTACAGCCTTTGGTGGTTTAAATTACTACTTTTGCATTGAGAACCATTGTGATTCTACTTCCTTGGAATATACTTTTGTGCATGTGATGATATTGTATATATGAGGTTGGGATTGTTTCATAGTATCATTGATCTGTTCATAGGGGATATGTGAAATAACAGGTTACTTTATTGGAGACTTACTCTTTGGCAAGTTCCCCAAACTTCTAACAAAAGTGAGTGATATTCTCATTTTAAAGTACCTGGTATGAAGAGCCTTTACTCCTCTAGAAGATGCTCTTGTAAATACATATAACCGAGTACATCTATTTTCTACTGCTAGTTTTTTCTTTTTTTTATCACAGTTAGTCTTGTGTGGTGATTTAGTCCTTTGTCTTTTTATTTGTCCGACAATAACCATACAGGTTCTTCATCACATATGATGAACTATAGGATTATTCGATCCCTAATTTCTATTGCATGTCTTCAGCAATTTTGATGAAATAATTGCAAAATTTGCTCAATTGACTCCTCAAGAAAGGGCAAAAAGGTACAAAAACAGTCTTGTCTATTTGGATTAGTCTTATCTAGGAGTAAGATATAGAGGCCAAATTACCAGTTTTTGCTAATCTTGAACTTAAAACAGGAAGTTGGAGAGCCTTCAAGTAAGTCTGATATTCATCACCACTATGTGTTTTCCTCTTTCTATGGTTTGTTGTTACTTCTTAATCCACTTGAAAGTGATAATGGTTACACTCCAGACATTGAGGAAGACTTTTAAGAAGCTTGACAACGATATAGGCGTGCCAGAGTTTCTAGATGCTAGGTATATATTTTTGTTGATCAATTTGAGGATCTTTTCCTTCAAATTTGTACCTATTGAAATTTGTTAAGCATTATGTTAACCGTTTACCTCGTCTTTGCTCCTTTGTTTCTTTTGGTGCAGTGATCCATCAGTTGAAGTATGCACTTTCTTACTCTATCCACACCATTTTGGCTACAATTGTATGACTTAAACTCAAGTTTATGGACAATTTTTTATTTTTTTTTATAATTGGTGCTGACAGGAATTGCAAAGCCAAGTGAAAGTTGTGCAATCTCAGCTTACTGATTTAGAAATGAGACTCAAGTATAGTCCTGCATTCCTTTGTTTTTCCTTTTATATTTTTGGTGTTCAATTGTTTCCATAATTGACCTCTTTATCAACTGCTACAATATTTCGATTGCGTATTTTTATCTTATTTAGGTCTCTGGCAGAGTGTGTTGCCATTTGTCCTCTTTTATAAGTTGCATTTGCTTTTTGAATGTATCTAAAGAACTTTTGAGGAATATCTAATTAATTTTCTCATTTGGACATTTTTATTGGATATCCATACACAATTAATAGCATCTTGCTTGATAATAGGCCCAATTAATAATATTTTGTGTGATTATAGATGCACCAGTTGATTTAATCTTAATCCACATATGTTGTTTCCGTGTTTGATTTAATATGCAGTTGTAACTAGATCATATGGGATTAATGACTTGTGTCATTTTTAATCTTGTATTAACCTTAATCCTCTGCTTCGTCGTAGCTGGTGGAGCAATCATGATAAGATAAATAAAGTGCAAGATCTCGCGCTGATGGAGTGTGCACTAAGGGAGTCACTTAATGCAGTTCATGTTCGGAAGGTAATATTTCCAAAAACTGGATTGGTTTTGGTGGTACTTGGTGATCCTAGTGCTGCAACAAGTTTTAGAAAACAGCCATACTATTGATGAACTAATATACTTTTAACTCAGTATGGAATTTGGTCAGAACTGAGTTGATTGCTTACCTATCCTTTGTCAAATCCTCTAACTACTCACTCTCCTTTGTAAGAATGTTAATTAGGTCATGGTTATTCAAGGTTAAACTACATAGTAACTTCTGCCCTTCCTCCCTTCTGTTTCTCGTTTAGTCTATTATATTGGTTGTTTCGGAAAAACAGTGTAAAATGTGAAAATAGCTGAATGCTTCTGCATTTGAATGTCATATAACAGCTCCAGAACACGACACATTTGCATCTTTTGATAAACAGTGAAGTAGATGGGCAAACTCATCCATGGCATCCAGAAAATAAAATCCTGCACATGCCATTCCCTCAGACACCAAACATTCTACCCCAGGAGTGAGTATTAGACCATATTTATTCAGCATCTTTATGTCGTTCCCCTTTTACGATCTTAGTATTTCACGTTTGAAGTTACTGGATTTCGGTAATCGCTAACATCGTGTGAACCATTGTTTCTCTGTAGAAATATGGGATACTCTGGAGATAATTCAGTTGCTGAATCTTCTCATGTTCTGGACTCTGGAAAAGTTGATCAAGCAAGACAGGCCACAACTGCAATGCTAGATAACAGTGTCTTGAATGATCTAAATAGTATAGCATGCTTGAGACAGCAACTAAGTGAGCAGTATTCATACAACCCCAATGATAATCTTGATCTACTGGAAAGGAAAATATTGGATCCTCAAAGTGATGCCAATTTGAAAGGATATTTGATGGATTATGAATTTCAAAGAAACTTTAACCTAACAAGGTCTGTGGATTCAGTCAATTATAGTGCAGCTGATGCCGTTGTTGTTCCAGATTTCGATGAAAAATCATATGCACAGGTAATTTCACCTGTTTCCATTCTCGGTTAATTTCTCAACTCTGTGACAGTTAATTATTGAAAAAAATGTTTAATTGTCCATCTTATAAATGGATTTCATCTTCTCCATTCATGTATCCTTGTTCTCTTTGACAGTTGAATATGCTGAATGCACATCATATATTACTCCATTAAACAAATTACCACAATCTCCAAATATACAGTCATGTAACTAATCCTATCTGATCTAACATTTCTTACTCAGTCTCACTTGTTCTTATTTCCTGCAGCCAGCAACTTCCAGTGATTAAACATTTGAGATAAGTCACACTACTTGTGTAGAATTATCTGTGATCGCGGGTGAGGTTTACAGGTGCAGTGGTTGTTGATAGATAATTATGTTTGAATATGTATAGTTGTTTTGCTTGGCGAACCCTGACACCACACATGGTGAAAGTAGAATAAGAGTTTGTTCATATATGAGATCTGAATAAAAGACCAATTTCACTTTGCTTCAATAAATTACTGAGATTTGTTTTGCAGTTAAGATGCAAATCGAACTACTAAAAGAAAGTTTTTCCCTTTATATGCTAATAACAAGAGCGCAAATCACAGTCTTTTGATGATCTAGTAGGAATAACACAAATAAGAAACGCTGTACATTAAAGGTTCCTTGTTTACCACAAAGCTCTATTCTTGATCAAAATTCATAACATGGTTACAAGGTAACAATATATATTCAATCAAGTTTCCCATGAGGTTTTCTAGTTGCTGAGTGTTTGGATGATGGTGTTGTGCCATGGGTCAGAGATGTGTTGCAGAAGGTTGTCAAAAGGTCCCTTTCCAGTCACATTGTGCTGCACTATGAATCCCAAAAATGCCAACATAGCCAATCTCCCTGAAAATTATCCACTTGAAAAATTAGCCTGACTCGAGTACATGAAGTCATTTAGAAAGTGAACATCCACTTACCATTAGCAAGTTCCTTCTCCTTGGCCTCTTCAGTTGGTGCAAAGTTGAGTGGGTTGAAAATACCACCAGGGTATCCACATTTATTAGGAGGCAAGCTGTAGCTCTTGAAGATAGGGTCTTGGTTGACACTTCCTGGGTTCTTAATGTCTTGCCACCTTCTGATCTCGACGTAGTGGAACAAGATGAACTCGATCACAAACAGGGTTGATGATGATGCAAAGTACTCGGATTTTCCAGCATCGTACCATTTGGGCACGTTAAGTATCCCAATGCTAGTGAAAACCTCAGGCAACAGCATCCCTGCAACACCCAACATAGCCCAACGACCATTCACCAGTTCAGCCTGGATGAACCATTTCAAGTTCTCTGGGTCCTCAGCAAGTCCCAATGGATCAAAACCATTGTCTCCTGGGAGACTAAAGACAAGTAACCATTCCAGTATCAGAACAAGGTTAGTATTTACTATTGAGACGTAGTACAATTTTACATGATATCAGAGCAGGCAAAAGTATATATTACAAGTAGCTTAAGATGTATGTATGTATGTATGTACCTGCCATCAAGATAATCAGGAGAGGCTAAGCCAGGAAGCCATTGACCTTTCTTAGCTTCAACCTTGAATGAGTTGTATGATGAAGAAGTTGAAGGTCTAAAAGAGACCTCCCTGTTTAACTTTCCAGATGATCCAGTGAGGAACCTGGTTCTTGAGGCACATGGCCGGAAAATGGCGGCGGAAGCTTGTGTTGTCACGGTTGCCATTTTTTCCAATTTGAAGAGTTGTTAGTGATTATTGGGAGAAATGGCAATCTAGTTTTAAGGCTGAGTTGAAACCTTTGTGTGTTTTGTATATGCATTTGTATTGCCATTTCTTTGGCACAATTGTGGCTCTGGTTCAATCTTGAAGAGTGACTAAGATTTTTTGGAATTCAACGGTTGGATTGAGTTGTGAATTTGATAGTAACCAATGAGAAGAAATGGGCCTTATCTCCTTATCTTTGTTTCCATATCTTCAAATCTGTTTCTTTATTTCTGTTGGTTTGAGAAGATGATGACGGACCCAAAAATTGCCACGTGGATATATATTGGATTTTTAGAGAAGGAAATTAAAATGGAAATGGAAATTGGGGAATCTGTTTATGGAAAGATCTTTGCCAAGTGGAATCATTGATATCCAATGAGGATTTGACAATTGGTTGACTCAAAATTCGTCCTGCCAAAAGATATCTATTATGACTTGATTGAGAAAAATTGGGTGGGATGAGTCCTTTTTTTATGCGTTGGGAGTATATTTTAATGTGTTAAAAAGATTTTAATCATGATTTAATACTTTCATACTAGTCTTCAAAGAAAGTTGGGAGTATATTTTAATGCAAAAATAATATTTGAATAAAAATATTTCAGCTAAAATACGGAATAACTCTGTCCCATGGTGTTAGAGTTTGGAATTTTGATAAGTGAGTTTTAAGAGTTTATGACGTTTCAAAAATCCGCGTTCTTTTCATGGAATTTGAAAAAATAAATATCATATCACATGTAGCTCCGTACTCTAGAGTTTTTCCATATTTTTAGATTGAGATATAATTTTTTTCCTTTTTTTTTTAGATTATGATATTGCTGTCCAAATACTCTCTCTTTTTTTTCTCCATTAAAAGTGGCTATTGTTGAATAGTTTTGATAGTGTGGCTAAAACTTGACAAAAAGTGGCTATTCGGGCCACTTCAGTTCAGGCCTAGTCCAATTATTAGCGCCTTCGTTATCGTTAATGGGCTAGAAAGTGTTGTTCTACTCCGTCTTGGACCTTGCAGAAGCCCGTTTAATAAGTGCATTTTGTCCTTTATATGAAGTTTTTGCACATGGTACCACTATTTCTAGGTAATGTTTAATTTTTATCCTTTTTTTTTTAATCAAACACTTTATTTATAACCTAATTCCTTTGAACTAAAGTTGAGAAAAATTCTGCCTTACTCGGAATAAGTTGTGTAGAAATTGAATTATGTAATATAATTTGTGTAATATTTCTATGGCCTTATTTCGTTAAGCATAAGTTTAGAGAACTTTTGTTATGCTTGATATAAATTCACTAGGAATTAAGTTGTATCTTTTACGATATAACTTGTGGATTTTCTTATCTGAAATTTTACCTCTATAGACATAAGTTCTGTAACCATAACTTATGTATTAATAAAAACTTTTATTTTTCGTTTTTATTTTTTTTAAAACTTTTTTAGAATTAATAAAAACATTTCTTTTATTTGTGAATTTGTTATAACCTGAAATTTTTAATGCTATAGCTTGAAAGTCTATATCTACTGCTATTATTTCATGCTAATCATTAATTATCTACAATAAATTCAAATTAAATTACAGGCCACACTTTCAGTTTTCTACTTTATTATCTATAATTCCATTTTTATTTGTAAATTTTCGTTTTTATTTTTTTAAAAACTTTTTTAGAATTAATAAAAACATTTCTTTTATTTGTGAATTTGTTATAACCTGAAATTTTTAATGCTATAGCTTGAAAGTCTATATCTACTGCTATAGCCTGAAAATAGTACTATAATATATGTCATATATGAAATTTACACTAATTATAATTCAAAAATATTAGTCTATGTCAAACAAAAAATATTTTCTATTTCAATATCAAAATATTTTCGATTACCTATATTTTACTTAAAATATTGAGGATAAAAATTGAAAACCACCCTTAAAAAATGGGCAATTATGTGAATCATGTTAAAGTTGACACGTAAAGTTTTATATGATAAAGGAAAGTGTAAATTTCATATATGACATATATTATAGTACTATTTTCAGGCTATAGCAGTAGATATAGACTTTCAAGCTATAGCATTAAAAATTTCAGGTTATAACAAATTCACAAATAAAAGAAATGTTTTTATTAATTCTAAAAAAGTTTTTAAAAAAATAAAAACGAAAATTTACAAATAAAAATGGAATTATAGATAATAAAGTAGAAAACTGAAAGTGTGGCCTGTAATTTAATTTGAATTTATTGTAGATAATTAATGATTAGCATGAAATAAGGGATCCAAACAAATTAACAATATTTTTTATCCTTAATTCACTCAAAATCAGTTAAGATAAACTAAAAAA
>NW_006239421.1:87801-132333 GCF_000226075.1 Solanum tuberosum | reverse complement strand
TATCTGCCTGAAAGAAAACATATGATATTATATATCATCAAATACTTAAACACAAAAAAATTGTCCAAAAGTAAAAAAAAAAGTTGTTCTTCTTGTTGATGATTTTGAAGATGCTCCAACTTCTACATTTTTTTTTCTTTTTGATTTCAGTAACAAAATCAAAATCGAAATCAGAAGGGGTTTCAACAATTTTCCCCTTCATCTTCTTCCCCTTTTGCATATTTATAAAATTATACATAATGACGATTGAAACAAATGGTTAGGCAATATAATAACAAGTTGTTAGGCAACATAATAATTACTACTATTATGATTCAATTAAAGTGTAACCAGTTGACAATCGACATTCCCAAGGACAATTTAATATAAATTCTATACATAAGCTACAACGCAGTCCTACAGAATAAAATAGGGAAAAATAAATAAATAAAAAATATATATAAAAAGAGGTTAGGTTTAAGCACGATTTATTAAAAACTCTCACATTAAATAAGGAAGTGTAATCAATGTAAAATCCCCTATAATTGTGTAAGAGATAATTATGGGGTATTCTTTATTTAAATAATTTAATAATAATATAAAATAACAAAAAAATTACTTATTTAATAAAGTAAAATTTAATTAATTTATAAATAATTAGTGATATGTTATAACCCGTAATTAAACTGTTATAAGTAAGAATTTTTTTAAAAGTAGATTTAAAACCTGTAATATTGACTCTTAAATGTGTATATGGGGTGATTTTTCCTAAAGGAAAGGACGGTGAAAGATATTGAAATAAAAAGAACTAAGGTGTTGAGAAAATATTAGAAAGTTATTCTGTTCCCTGTTTAAATTTGAGAGGAGTAGTTCTTTTCACCACTGGCTCATGCTGACATTTTGTTTTAAAAAAATCTTTCGGATCGTTTGGCAGAATTTATTAAAAAAAATAATGTATGCATTAGCTTTATTTATTATTAGTATTTTGTTTGATATTTTTTTCAATCTACGTATAATTAATGCAAGCAATATTTTTATATAATCTATTGTGTATTAAAGTGTGTATTGCTAATACCATGGATTTCTAGGTATTAGTAATGCAATGGTATTAATGCATGTATTAACTCAATTAAAGACCCAATTGTCCCTCAATACTTTTTTTATATCTTTTCCATCATGATGGGAAAGATTATCTTTGTAAATAATTTTTTAATGTAATGCATTTTATTTTTAATGCATCAAACCAAACAATACATAAAAATATGCTATGAATAATTAATGCAAACATAACTAATACATGTATTATTAATACAAATATTACTAATATATTATATTTAATATTATTTTTATATGCTCTATCAAACCTTCCCTTGCTATTTTGTAGAGAAGAAAAAGACAACATAAGGATTTTACAAATCTGAAATCACCACACAAATCAAGAACGAAGAAAAGGACACACTTCTGGGTTCTCTCTCTCTCTGTCCGGATTCCCAATGTGGAATAAGATAACAAATGCTGAGTTTAAATTTAGGGCACATTTCTTTTTCAATAACACTGACCAGAAATTTAAAATATTTATAATATTTTTTTTTATTTTAAAATAAATTGATTTTTAAATTTTTTTAATTAAAAGATATTAAAGTTAAAAGGGTAAAATGTTCAAAAAGATAAAATAATATAGTGTAAAATATATTATTTTATCATTCTAACTAAATTTTGATTATTTATCCTTTCTTTTTTATATACGGTATGAAATTATGATATAAAATTATTTGAAATAAAGTTATTTTTTTTTTGACATATATTAACTTGAAATAATTAGGGTTGGAATATAAAATGAGCTACATCCGCCGCTGGAATATAAAATGAAATGACCACAATAAACAGTTTTCCAAGTCATAATTTATAACTTCCAACGTTCAATTTCATACAAAACCACAATAAAGCACATCAAACGAAAATTACCTCTAAACTAATATCCCCTATAATAATGTAGTAGTGTGGCGGGTGGTGACAATAAAATCCACCACCTCTGCCCCCAATTTCTGTCCTCTTCCTAAAAATGACCAAAGGACAGAACTTCATATCTTAAATTACTTTCATAAAAACCCAAAAAAAAAAAAAAGGTTTAGAGCCACTTAAAAAAATAAGCTCTTCCCATCAACACTAGTAATACTAGTAGTGTTAATTTATGACAGTTGCAATAAATAGAATTAAGTGAACTGTGCGCCGGTGTAAGTTTTCCCAAAAGACCATCCAGCAGGGATAGCATTGTTGCAGAAAACAGTGCGGCCATCACCTGTAGTTACTTTAAATGATATAATTTGACCATCAAGTAATGCATTGCTCTGCCAATTTTGACCCCAATTGCGTGACATTGCTATCCACTCTGTTCTGGAACCTTTAATCGAAACTGCATTTACATCTCCTGAACCCCCGACGTTCGTCACCAGAACCAAATTGAAGTATGAGTGACCGTTCATTGTGAATCTGATTCCGCCTTTTTTCTGGCAAGGTACTCTGCATTAATGGCAACAAAATTTGAAACTTGGGAAGTGCACATATATAACCGAACACCGATATAAATATTACTAGTAGGGGGAGGGGCCCAATCTTTGTCACGAGATGTAACCGGCAGGATGCTTGTGCCAAACTAACTAAGGAACAATTCACAAGGCATGACAGTATTGAAAATTGAGCGGTATAACAGAAAGAGTTTTGATTATTAAAAATTATTAGATTCATGTAAATTCTCAGCTTACCAGCTTGGTCCGTTCCTACACAAGATGGGTTATCTTGTTTTTTGTTTTGGGAATATTTAGTATATTAACTCTATCTATATAATTAGAACTTTTAAAAAATCACTTTTGACATTTTTCTGACTTTGACCTTGTTAACTGGCTTAACTAACCGCAATAGTTTAGCTCCAGATTCGCCATAAATTTTGAAATTGAATATTTTAAGTTGTGCTTTTTAAAACATGAAATTGTGTTTAAACATAAATTTTACTTGGAAAAATAAAATATTTGAAGTTCGTGACTGAAAGTTTTATTGAGCCAGTTTTTGAAAAATTGAAAATAGTGTTGTGATCAAATTTTATGCCAAATAGATTCAAATTCTATAGCCAAACGCTAGCTTGGTGGAAAGACAGAGACCATAAATTGAGATTTTCAACAAAATAAAAGAATAAGGTATTCTAGATTCAAGTTAGGCTCTTACCTTCTGTAAGCAACAGGAACAATCCCAGCTCTGTACTGAGCCATTTTTTGAAAAACAGGCTGAGCGAGGTCAAAGTGGTGCAGGGGAGGATTGCACCACCCACCAGCATTATTCGGAAGGGCAAAATTTGGTGGGCAAAAATTAGTAGCAGTTACCACTATAGAGCCTGGAAGGCACCACTTCGAATCACCCACGCACTTAAGCTCAAAGCAAGATCCACAACTCAACCCATTGTTGAACAGTGCTGTACTCAATGCTGCTGTGTTTGTACCATATCCTTCACTGTACAAATTCCCATAACCACATGCTCCACCTGAATTTTAACAATTCTTTAGGTAGAAAATGGAAAAGGCACATGGGCGCCGAGCACAGGTTCGACATAACTCAATAACTTTAATTTAAGTAATTTGAAATTCATAAACTAGCTCGAAAGTAATTAGCATACCCATGGTTCCGGAAGCATCACCACCTCCATAGAAAGTTGCATGAGCTTCAATCCATCCTTGTTCATTTCCGTGGACACAATTAATAAATTGTATACAAAAGACACAAATTACGGAGAACCACAAAATTGACATTTTTAAAAAAAATTGAGAGATGTTTGGCACCTTTTTGGACAACTATGTGTGTGTTTTTAAGGGGAAAAGTAAGAGTATTTTGTTGGAGGAAGAATGAGTTTAAGTTGCAATGAGAAAAGAAAGGGACTGAGGTGGGAATAAATAGATGTTACGGGAGAACAAAACAATATTTTAATTTATTTTTACTTTTGGTTGCTTTAAGGAAAAAACCGGTATTTTTCTTAGGTTAAAAGAAAATGGCATCTCTCTGTCTCATTTTATTTTTACTTTAAGAGAGATTTGTTATATTTTTTTCAACTTTTAGTAGTAGTAAATAATTATATAAAGCAATATCAATCAAATTTAGATTTTTAAAGTATTATAATAAATTTAATTTTGCAAAATACTTTTTTCAAGTGTTGTGCCAAATTAATATAGGTAATATATTATAAAAGTAATTGTGGATGTCCAAGAAATACATTTTTGACTTCTCCTCACTATAATTACATTAACTCTCATTTTCATGACTTCCCCTTTATCTTCACTCATAACTTTCATATGGTTAATATCATGTTTTTAATTAATTTTTGTCTCTGTATAACATTATAAATAAAAGCATAATAATTATATTATAGACACATCAACATACTTGAAAAAAATGAAAACTTTCCATATTTCTATATTTCTATCGCTTTTATTATTTAATATTTGTTTTTTATTTGCTTTGGTTTTAGAGAGAGTACTAGTAATTTATTGTTCTAGAAATATAATATATCACAAAGACGAAACAAGTTGAGAGGGGACCACTAATCATGATTGTGATATAGAGGTAAATATTTATTCATTCTTAAACAAAGATTTTGAATTTGAATTTTTTGAGTACAAAATTATTTTTATCAGAGAGTGTTTTATCTTCTCATGTGGAATATTTTTATTCAAATACAAATTTAATTAAAATCTAATATAAATATCAATGAAAATAATATAAAGTTGAGAGGGGACCCGATGAGCAGTACTTTCCCGTTTTCCGTCCTGCCCTGTCTACCTACTAACCTCCGCTTTAGGCAACGCAACTTGTGAGAGGTGTTAACTTACCTTTTTTTTAATTTAATTAACAACTTCTAAAATAATATTCATTTAAAAAAGAATGATCTAGTTTAACTTGGACGAAATTTAAGAAAAGAAAAAAGTTTTTTTAATCTTGTTTATCAAAATTAAAATTATGTCAAATGTATCAAAATGTCTTTTAATCTTGTGACCTTAAAAATATCATGTGGAAAAAGAATAATTCTTTTTAAAATAGACTAAAAAGAAAATTGTGCAATTAACTAAGAAAATTAGTTTTTGATAGAAATTTTGAGGTTTGATACCAAGGGATTTGTCCTTTAAAATAAGTCTAAAAATAACTTATGCGTACTTTGGAAAATTTCAAGACAAACATTTGACGGAAATTAATAATTAAACAAAATAGACAAAATAACCGCCCAAATGGCCACTGTTATGGTGACATTTTATGCATGCAACTCAATACTTCTAGAAGATAATTAAATTTATTAGACCTTAAAATTAAAACATTGTGGAACGATCTGAAATTGATCAAGTTTAATTTAATCTCTAATATATCATTAACCAAGAATCAATGGTAGCAAGTCTGAACCGATGAGTACAGTCGTGTTGAAAGTTCCCACGTCAATTTCAATCCAACGAGAACATAAAAATTTAAAATTTATAGATTATAAATTTTGGAAAAGGCAACTAACAAACATTAGAGTCAATTCAAATATTACTAGTGTTTATTTCTGTAGCGGAAAATGGTCTAAAATACTTTTAAACTATCCAAAATAGCTCATATATACTCTTAAACTATATTTCAGCTCAAAACTATCCTTTCCATCAAACTATTGGGTCAAAAGTGCGCTTCTTATTAACGGAAGTTGTTAAATGCCATGTGGATGCCACATTGCACGCCAATAGGGTTCCACTGCCACATAGACTAAAAGAAAAAGGATAAAAAATACCCTTAAACTATCCGAAATAGCTCATATTTACCCTTAAACTATATTTCGGCTCAAAACTACCCTTTCCGTCAAGCTATTGGGTCAAAAATTCCCTTTTTATTAACGAAAGTTGTTAAATGTCATGTGGAAAGTAATCATATCCCTAATTACTACGTACCTTCATAACATATACTCCAATTTATATAAAATTAACTGACTTCTTCTTCGTACCTTGATGTAATAAAATAAAAGTTGAGTAATTATTAGGAAAGTAATCATATCCCTAATTATTAGGGTTAGTGGATTGAATTTCAAAAGAGTGCAACTTGGACTAGAGTCAGGCTTATGGAGAAATTGGTTGCTAGTGATCCTGCCTTGGAACAATCAAACAAAAGTAGACCAGCCTAACATGCGTGGAGCCGAGCAGGGTCAAAGGTTTATTCGAATCTCCTTTGATGAAAAATTATAATTTTTTATATTTTAAATTTATCAGTAAAAATTCTGACTCCGACATTGTAGCCTAACTCTCACCTAATTTATTTTGTTCATTATATAATTTTTGTTAAGAAGTCCCACGTGGGTAGATGAATGAGAAATTAGTCTTCTTAGTTTTTATATAAGACTTGAATAAATCTCATTTCATAAGCTAATTTTTGAAATTGAGTTATGCTCATACGTCATCTTTTTACACTTTAAGATTAATATTTTTGTTGTCTGTCAGGATTATGGAATAGATTATGGTATGGTGGTGCATGGCATATATGATGAGATTTTGAAGTTTGAATACCAAATCTAAGAGAGCGGTGGAGTGGGTAAAGTGGTCACACATCTGCCAGAAAACTGACATTAAATCGCCGCCCTTCCAGACAACTTGAATTCTGTTATTCTATTACACTAATTTATTTTGTGTGTTATGTTCTTGCTCTAGTAGTTGTGCCAAAGCTTTATTACAAACAACATCTTTAATCCACAAAAATAAAAAAATATTATTTTTAAAATATTACTTGTGAGATTAATTGAAATATATTAAATTATTAGTAAGCTCTTGCTTTATTTCCATTCTTCTTTCTCTCTCTAATTGATTGCTATTTCTAATTACCTAGTTTTCTTCTTGCTTTACGAATGACCTTATAGTGTGTGATTCAAATTTAATCGTGACTCTAATATGGACTTCGATTACGAAAAAAAGAGAGCATAAAAAGAGAGGAGCGAAGTCAAAAGTGATTTAAAGTAGCCTCCTCATAGTCATACACAGGGTGTGCTTGTTTGTATATCATGCCTTTTTGGAGGCATCAATATATATGCATGCAGACTGCAGAGATAACGTTTTCTTTTGGTAAAAGTTGTGAGATCTTTAGCCTTTAAAGGATAACTAAACAAAGCTTCAACAATACCTTCATCCTTTTTTTCCCTTGTGGTTGACGATTTCTTATAGTATATACTTTACACCTATTTCATTTTTCCGTGGGTGCTTCTCTACTTTAATTTGAACGACCATGTTTTATATATTCCTTTTCTTTTTCTTTAAACCAATAAGATACAAAGTATTATTAACCGAAATGAAAAAGGAAGTATAAAATGCATGACCTAAAGAGTTTATTTTGTTTCCGCTCACATTATTTATCATGTCGATTACTTTCTTTATTATGTCCCTTTTATGGTCGAAACTAAAATTTCTTATGCAAAAATTTATTTATTTTTAAAAATATTATGAGTCATATATAATTAATCATTTAAGTTTTTCAAAGACAATTATGATCAAAGAACAATTCGTTTGGTTTTTAATATTCTAACATCATTTCATAAATTAAAATTGCATTATTGTGAAAGAATTTGGTCATTAGATCTCACTTGTCAATATATTACTCAATTTTGACTCTTGTATTAGGTTCTCATGGGTAAATATATAGTGCCGAAAAATAATACTTAACTCACTGGACGACAACATAACACACGCATGCAGTGACAATCAACTTGTCCCAATAATTTTTAAGTTAAAAATAAAAAGTTAAATTAAAATGACTTTTAGGTCAAATAATAAAAAGTAAGAGAGACCTATATTTGATTTTTTGACTTATTTTAAGTCATTTTTTATCTTGTCATACATTTCCTAACGTATTTTAAGTTATATTTTATATTTCCCAAACAATTTCTAACTATTCTAATAAACTTACTCGTTCAATTATGTGAAGTTTTATTTTGTTTGTTTGACGTTTTGTCATTTGTTGTAAGTACCCAATGATTTATTTTTTCACTTTATTATTGTTATATATAACATATCAAGGGGGAAAATATCTCTTATAAAACATTTTAGTCAAAGTTTTTCATGAGTTAATTTGAATTTTATATCAACTCATTTAAAAGGGTTGAATTGAGCGGATCAAAATACATGAGTTAAATGGCTAAACACATATGAAGACCCTTAAATTTGTCTTTAAATTTCATTTTGGCATTTTCAACTCAATCTTGCTTCATTTTAACCCTTCAACTTCAATTTTTATGTTCCATTTTGGCACTTCTAAGTGATGTGGTAGAGTGTTTGCATCACACTTTCTCTAAGAGAGTGAAAGACGAAAAAAAGTATTTTTTAAATAAATAATAAAAGACTACCCTTCAACTCTATTTTTTTATGTACCATTTAACACAAAATATTAATTCTATGATTTATTTATTTCTATTTATGTTATTCAACTGCAAATTTGCATTTCAAAAATCGGCGTTCATCCGTTAGTTATTGTAAAAAATTAAAATTGATGGATGAGCATTGATTTTTTTTATTAAAAAAAGTAACAATTTCTTTTTAAGAGTTTTCCTATATTTTTGCATGAAAAATAACCAACGAAAGTGCGTCAATTTCCATTATTGAGAAAATCAATGACAACCCAACAAAGTCTATCGAGTTTCAACATTTTTTTGTAGTGTTATTAATTAGCAATGAACATGAGTTTTTTTTTACTCGTATTTAGTTGAATGAAAAAAATAGAAAGCTGATATTTGAGTTAGTTCAAATAGACTAGATATGAAAAAATAAATATGTGGAGTTATTTAATTTAATCAATTGTTTAAAAAGAAAACCAACACACTTTCGTCGATTATTTTTTCACACAATAATGTACAGAAACTCTAAAAAACTATTTTTTTTTTTTTAAAATGATGTTCATCCATTATTATTTTTATTTTTTTAAATGACGTTGATTTTTAAAATTAAAAAGTGAAAATGAAGAACATAAATAAAAATAAAGAAATCATAAATTTAGTATTTTGTGTTTAAATGATACTATATTAAATAGAGTTGATGGATTAAAATGGAACAAGTCTAAGTTAGCATGACAAAATGAAAAATGGGGGAAAGTTAGAGGAGTTATGTATGTGTTTTTAATTGGTTTTTGTGCCATATCATGGCATGTAAAGTGCACACATCCCACTTTGTTGATTCTTTGGAAAGAAATGTCAAAATGGAACATAAAAATTGAAGTTGAAGGGTTAAAATGGAACAAAATTGGGTTAGAGTGCCAAAATGAAATTTAAGGACAAGTTTAAAGGTCTATATATGTGTTTGGCCGAGTTAAATTGAGATAATACAACACATGTTAGGTAGAATGGACTAATTTTGTTACCCCTGCACATATTTTAAAACTTTGATCGTAGATCTCACATCTCGATCTTTCTTTTCCTTTTTGGTCTATTATTGTTGTAGATGGATTCAAGATATACAATTTATGAATTTGTACAATAATTTTAAGTTACCATACAATGATAGTTAAATCCTAAATTTAATATTTACATAATAAAACATAAGTTACTAAATTTACGTGAACTGATAACCAATACTGTGAATCTTCACCCAAATACTTTAGAATTAAGGAGAGTGGAAAGTGGAAAGAATATCCCATTTCAGGAATGGCTCAATTAAGTAGTATACTGTATACAAGATACAAAACATTTGGGCTAATGGGTTTTCTAAGCCCACTAACTGGTAGCCTGAACAATGAAGAATTGCATGGGCCTAACAAACAAAAACATGATCCAGGCCATTTGTATGGGCCTTGCAGGGGTACCTGTGCAAATTCAAATGCATTTTTTCTCTCTTAAACCCTAGCTTGGAGCCGTCTAGAGTATTTCAGCCATGTATATATAAACACAACTACATGTCTTCTTCCTCACACAGCATAAACCCTAGCAGTAACATTTCTTATTGAAAATCTATTTGTTCGATTCTTTTTATTCTTTTTGTTGTTTGATATATTTGATTTGTGTGCTATCAATTTACCTAATTGTATGTATGGGTTAAGCGCAAGTGACGATCTTCAATACAACATACTCCCTTGTGGAGGAAGATGAAATTTTGTTTACAAAGGAAATCAGAATCTCTGATGCGTTTTCTTTTCTTTTCTTTTCGTTTTGCTTTTTTTTTTACTTGATTTATTGATCTGGTGATTTTGAGTTCTATGCCTCTGCCTATGATGGTGTTAAATATACTTTGATTATTTTGTATGAAACAAACCTAAAGCTGAGGCTAGAGTTTTTTTTTCTTTCTTTCTTATTTTGTTATGTTGGTTTGCAAGTGATGATAAAACAGACAGGGACATCAGAACTCTATTATAGGGTAAAAGATGACTAGTCTAATGGGAATCTCTCTGATGCAATTCAACTAACATCAAATATAAATTTGAATTTGAAACTCTCAATTGTTTTATGCTTATGATTTTTGTAACGATGAATGTGCATTCAAGTATAACTTTGCCTTGAATTCCTTATTTGCGCAACTTTTAATTTGTTAAGATTTTATTCGCTATGGTATATGTGTAAGTGATGATAAAACAGACAGGGACATCAGAACCCATAGGGTTGTGATGATTTGTCGATGGGAATCTCTCTGATGCACCACACCATTTTACCTTAACAAATGTGTTTCTTTTGAAGCTTTTAGTTTTATTTGGTATTAAAATCCTTGAATTAGTGTTTTTATGTATGAAATTTGTATCATATTTGCCAGTGATGTTACTAAAAAAGACTTGTGATTCTTCATGATCATGTCAACGAATCATCGCAGCTGAGGCTATATATATTATTTTTTGGCTCTTGTTGAGATTATTATGTTATCCTTTTTCTTAGTTTATTTTGAACTGCCTTTTTTTTTTGGTTTTGGATTGTCTTATGTTTTTTGCCAATGATGTATTCATATTTGCACGTATTCAGAAACAAAGAATGATGATCTGCAATTGTCACTACCTCTGAGGCAAACAATCAATCCCCATTTGTTAATTTGTTTGTTTGTGTTTTCCTCTTTTGGTTCTGTGTTTTAAATTGCATCTAATTCATTTTGATTTCTTGTATTGTTCACCAAAAAATGTCCAATTTACTTGGATGACTATTCATTGTGGAGTCTTCATAACCCCTCTCAGGACAATCCCCAGGACTGAAGAATTATTGTCTAAAAATTCAGATGAACCATTGAATTGTTTAATAACTAATAAAAAAAAATAAGGCGGTATTAATAAACAACATACTTGATATTCAGGAATCAGGAGCATCTGTACCAACTTTTATCATTAAATACCATTGACTATTTCATGTTGTTAGGCTGATGGGGGATTAAACCTGGATGGGAAATGAAATATGCCAAGCAAATGGATTTGCCATTCGTGCAAGACAAATATACTAGACGGAGGAAAGCTAAAATAAAATAGCCATACAAGACTAGGCTTACTTATTTTAACTTTGTCAAGTACATTTTATTTATTTTAAGTTATTAGTATTATATTTGCCAAACACTTCTAGAAATTAAAAAAATTACTTAAAACTAGCTTTGATCAATTTTTAAGCTAATTCAAACACTCCTAAAGAGTAAAATCTACACAACCTTCATCTTATGGTCTGTCTTACTCTCTTCATATTTTGATATACCAGAGTAAAATAGAATTAAATTATCACTATTTTAAAATTGGAGTATATATATTCAAAAATTGTACGAACTATAGTACAACTATGCAACGAAATACATCTTCAAGATGTTGATTGAAAATTATTTTGGAATGAAGAAAATAATTAATATTTGGGTAATATTAATAAAAATAAACTCTTGTAAATTAACCTTACCATAACCTAATGTTAATATAAAGGGTTGGTCATTGGTGTAATTTACCTTAATGCAATCATAAACTAAATAACAAAACAGCCTTACGGTGACATGAATCACCTCACACCAATAATTGTCTTCTGGTTGTTTCTTTACGAAATATCTTGTTCTCAAACGATATCCATTCAATGGGACCTACAGTGCAAAAGTATATTGTTCATGTCCGTTTTATGTGACACTATTATTATCAGACTGACCCGATCCCTCCTTAGTGACTTTGGTAAAGACAGGGAATTTATTGGTTCGATTCAGAATCAAACCTTCTATAGACGAAACTTATAACTCATTGGATAGGCAATCTCATCCTCAATGAAACCAGTAACAGAGCCCAACCTCATGTCTGAGATCTCGAATCAAGGGATATCGACTTGACAATGTTCCACTGGTCTATTCTAGTAGATCTTCCCCCAATTAACATGTTCATTGAGTGCCAATTTTGATGAAGATAGTAGCTAGTGTAAGTCGTATATAAATTAGGATTCAGTAGTCTAGTCCTAGTGTGACTTTAATTCTAACTTGTCAGTCAGCTTCGTTGAACTTGTTCTCAGCTTCCTTCAACAACTAGGACAAGTTATGGGGTATTACCTTTTTAGATTGTCATGTTAAAAGTCTATCTCGGGGGGTTTAAGGTAAAACAAGAGAAGAAAGTTAGCTTTTTGGTGAGTGAGTCCCAACAGGATCACACATATTTAGATCAAACTAAGTTTAGCTGGCCTTAGCTCATATTTACATCACTGCCAGATATAAATAATTTTATTTATGATTTTTTCAATTTTCTAATAATTTTTTTGAATTAATAATATGCTAACATATATGTTGCGTAATATTTGAATACTTAAAGTTTTACTTTTGAAAAATATGTCCTTAGATTTACAAATAAAATTGTACCATCTTTTAACGTTTTGCATTTTAAACTTTTTCACAGAAGGAAAGAAAAAAAAAAATAAGAAACTCGAATAATGATAATTAAATAAGTCAAAAAATAATTTTTGTATGAAAAAAATTAAAATATACCTTGAACTTTGCTAGAAGGGCCATATATATACCCTACATGCTTTTTAAAATCAAAAAAATAAATTTAAAACTATTTTTTTCACTTTCGTTAGATAAAGGATATATATAAGCTCCTTTATAACGATAAATATATATGTAAGTCATTTGTATAACGATAAAAATATATATAGGTCATTTTCATAATAAAAGGTATATCTGTCATTTTTCCCTTAGATTTAAAACAGAAAAAGAAGTAGGGAACAATGAAACAAGTGGGGAAGAGGTAAATGAATTGTACACATCCCAATCCATATTAGAAAATCTATGAGATTCCTGGTGGGTCCCATCCTCGTCAGCTCCACGGGTACCCACGTAATGAGAACTCTTTCTGTGGGTAAATGTGGGCCCCATTTGTTTCCATAAACAACTCCACCATTCCATCATGATAAAGCTCCGTTTCATAAGTGATATAAATTGAGTATAAGTTTATAACCATTTTTTTAAAACAAATTCATTCAAAGAATTTCATTTTTTTATTTCTGAATTTGAATTCACAATCTTAGAGTTGAATGTCTTTATCATTCGAGTAAATTTAAAGTTGAAGATGAAATGTGGAAGAAATACTTTTGTTTATTAATGACTCTTATCCACAACCAACCCCTCTTATCTATTGGTGATATAGTCATGATTTTTGTATTGCATGAAAAAAATAAAATTCTAAGTTCAACTCCAGCTGTCATATTGAGTTAGTAAGATGGATGGTGTAAAGTCAAAGCACATTTCATGCTTCATGTGGAGGGCAAATAAAACACTATCTTTCGTTAGAATATTACAGTGGAAAATTATTCAATATACACAGTAATTTTGTTGACTCTATGAACCCTCAAAAGTAAAAAGCTTTGCATTCATAAGGTTAAAGTTTTTGGCAAGTCTAAATTTCCAAGTAAAATTAGAGTCAAATACATAGTAAAGGTATGGATTTGACCGAAATAATTAATTTTAGTTCAACTTATATATTTATATTGAATTATTTTTTTTATAAAAGCTTAACGTATATAAGCTCTGATTTTTACAAATAGTTAAAAGGTATATGTTTCAAATTTTGAATTAATTCGTCTCTACTAGAATCACGTAAACTAATTGTGAACGCTTTAGAGTTATGTCATCACACGTTACGCCCCCAAATGTATAGGACCACAATTACAATTTGCATTTCTTGAATAAAATATTAAAAATTGATATTTATGGAGGAACCAAAGCCATCACAAGTTATGGAGAACTATGTGTTTGAAAATGAGACGGAGGAGAAAATGTTTCCATCGTTTAACAAATACAAAATTGAAAAGGACATTAAGAATTAATAAAAAGGTATGGAGAACTCCAATTTGGTTTTTATTAAAGTCTCAAACAATAACATAGCAATTAGGAACAGATCCAAATGGACATAAGCATTACTCGTTCTATTTTTTACTATAATATGCTTTGCGGTGTATGATATAAAAAGTTATATTATTTTTGGACTAAATATGAAAGCTAAGAATACTATATATTAATAAGGATCGAAGTGAAAGTGATCTTTTAAGAAACCAAAATTACTCATATCTAATACGTAAGTATTGAACAAGTTTTTTATAATTAAATTTTTTACATTTTTTTGTATGGATATAAATTATAATTAAGGATTTTTCCATTTAATTAAAGTAGTTAACTTTTTTGTCGGTGGGCGCACATATTATTTAGACTTTGTCAAACGATGAAAGCGCAACAGATTTTTCTCAAGGCTTTCAATCATGTAATCCACAGAAAAACACCGACGTTTTGCTTCAGCCTAACAACGACATTTTTGACAATTACTCTATCTTTTACTAGTTCACCGTATTAAAACAGATAATTATCTATTTATTTGTAAAAAAATAAAGGTTAATCATCACTTAATTTTTTAACTTTTACTAATCACTAGTTATCATTATTTTTTTTAAATATTAAATTTATTATATTTAAAAAATAATATAATAAACTTATCATTTTTACTCACTTGTTAATAAGCCGAGGAGTAGTATTTAATTTTTGTTCAACGGTATCCTGGATCAGCGTTGAAAACTAATCTGATGGCATTTCTATTTTTCTTTTATTTGTTAGTCTAGCTACTACTTCAACAAACTTTGAAATTGGTTTAAGATTAATTGAATTTGCCTTAAACACCTTTTATCGAGAAGATAGCCTCTCAAGGTTTGCTACTTATATTTCTAGTCAAAAGTTAATCGGAAATAATCTCTTTCACTTTTATAAGATAAAGTTAAAACGGCATACATATCAAAATTTTCAAAATCTCATTTATAAAATTACATTAAGTTAACAATAAAGAAAAGACTACATACACATCAAAATTTTCAAACCCCATTTTTTAAATTCAGTAATTTGATATTAGTATTAAATTTTCACACGAAGGTTCAACATCTTGTGTAATTTTTGAATTTGCTGTGGCTATACTCTCAAGTTTTTTATTTATTTTCGTTCTTACAAAGCCAACAAATATAATCGCATTATAAACGGATATTGAAAGGAACTATAATAGAAAAGATTGGCACAATGCATTTAATCTAAAATAACATAATCATTATTTCAAAATCAATGAACAGATTGACCAAACAAGAAGGGCTTATCCAAAAAAAAACCCAGCCCTGCTTTATGGAAAACCCTATTAAACCAATAATAAATATTTACAAATTACAATTTCAAAGCAAATTTGCTCCAAAAAAGAATTAATCTTCTAATCCAGATCTCCATTTTAAGCCATCAACAATTCAGCACTTTCTTTTAGCCCCAAATTCTTATTATCAGTTAAATCCAACCCTGATAACACAAATTCTTCCTTCACTGGATAATCATAATCATCATTTCTTGATAATTGACCTATTGAAGCTAAAGCTAACAACTCAGATTCATCAAGCCCTTTTGCTGGACCAAGACTACACCTTTCAGTCCCATACCTTCCCAATGCATCTTTGAATTTCTTGATCTGCATAATGATAACAAAATTTACCATTAAAAAACTAATCTTTTTAGTAGTGTATAATATTTGGGGGAGTTAAAATCTTGAAAAACTTACAGTTGCATTAGTACAGCTAAAGCTACAGAGTTTGCCTTCTGCACCTCTGTAAAATCTGAAGAAAGGTAAAACATGTATCCTAAGAGCATGACACATGGATTTGAGTTCTTCATAGTTAACTTTGAGAAAAATGGCATCTGGGTTTGAATCAGCCAGTTGACATATCTGCAAAAATTGAGAAAAAAAATCTCAAAACACAAACAAATGGAAAAAATGAAACCATTTTAGGTAAAAATAATAGTAACATACCTTAGGGTGTAAAGTCCTGCAACCTCCACAACCAGGGGAATAAAAGTCAATTATAACTAATCTGTCACCAGCATTTAACAATGAATCAGCTAATTCTTTAGCTGAATGGATTTCTACCATGTTGGGTTTAAGGGTCTTGTCCCACCATCTTAAAGCTTTGCTAACACAAATTGATGCTTGTGCCTGAAATCAAGAACACAAAAAGATTCAGTCTTTGAACTCAAAAAGGCCCAAGAAAAACACAAAAAGATTCAGTCTTTAAACACAAAAGGATTCAATCTTTGAACTCAAAAAGGCCAAGAAAAACACAAAAGGAGAGTTTTACATACATTGATTGAGATGGGTCTTGGAGGTTTAACATTCAAATGGCTAAAACCAATCTTCTGATTTGATAAATCCAAAGATTTGCCCAGAAATTCATTGGGTGTCAAATCTGTAACTTGCAGAGCCCCAATTGAAGAGTGAACAGAAAAACCAGTTTTCAATAAACAAGCCATTTTTTGTTCTCCTAAAAAAAAAATCTGAAGACTAATCAAGAATATAGCATCCAACAAACAAATTCCCACCTACCCTTTTGGATCAAGAACCAGTTTCTTCTAATAAAACAAGAATGCAACAACAAAGAACTCAACTTTTAAAAAAATAAAATAAACTCTTCTTTTTTATGGTTGAGAAGGATGAAAGGCAAAAATAGATTGTGGGTTTTGGGTTCTCTATGAAACTTTAAAGAAGAAAAGAAATGGTGGAGAGAGAGAATAATTAAAGGTAAAAAAAAGTGAAAAAGGAAAAAGATGGATTAGGTGGGGTCAATGACTCAGATTTAAACTGTGAGGTTTATCCATAAACAAATTTCCCTTTTTTCTTTTTTCCTTAAATTTTTCCTAATTTTCTGGTTTTGGATATACTAATTGATAATGTAGGCTGCTATGTGTCTTGATCTGATTTGGATTATCGAGATGATTAAGGATTATTTAATAATCTTGCTTGCGTGTATTTGTGTTGGCTTTTTTCTTTTTTCTTTTTTTCTGTTTGTCATGTTTTGATTTTGAATTTAAAAAATTAATGTTTTTTTTGAATAATTGGATCAAGATGGTTATTTTTAGGCAAACAATGAGCATCTATATGAGCTGTTAAATTGCAATATTATCGATTTTATCAAATTTGGCAGTTTATGAATAATCCATTGCATTTTCACCGCGTAGCTGACTATGTCCTCTGCATATTTATTTTGGATAAGACCCCACAAATTCAGTATCTAAAACTGAATTATACGGATTATGTGGATGCTCATAATTCCATTAAAATATATATGATGCAGATATTATCAATAAGATTTACGTATATTCTACTATTTTTAGATGTAGATATTGATTGATAAGATCTATGTGTACCTCACTATTTCTAGATATAGATATTGATTAATAAGATTTAAGCATATTTCTTTTTTGTTTTTAGACCTCACCTAGTAGGATTTTACGTTGTTATTGTTGTTTGAGTGGATGTTTGACTATATTTATTGTAAAATTTAAAGACATTTATGTGTTTTTTCTTATTTTTACATAAACACATTTTTTTGCTCCTTTTACAATTCCAAATTAATGTAACTCCCTTTTGAATTTATGAGGCTTTACATAGTGGATAATACGTAACGTCTTATCTCAAATTCTTTCACAAAAATTTAACGTCATAAATTTTTATTTATTCCTCGTATTAATATCCTTTAGCAAGGAACAACCGTTGGAGTACTTGTGAAATTCAATAATAGATTAGATATGATTAATTCTCTAATCAGAAAAATAAGATGGGATTTTAGTTTTGGCCTAAATTACTAAGGAAATCCCCATTTTATAATATTGGGAAAGAGAAAAAAATGCCATAATCACGAAATTAATTTCATCAGCTAGAAGTTCAAATTGGAATTTATCTGTTTTGTAGAGTAAAAAGGTTCAAGTGGTTTAATTTATTTATTTTTTCCTTTTTGACGAGAAGTATTATTGTCATTAATTAAAAAAGAAAAAAAAAATAAGAGAGGAAAGATAAAGATGAAAAGGGAAAATAATAATAGAATAATAAAGGAAAAGAAAATGGAAAAAAAGGAAATAAGAATAATAATAAATAAGAGATTAAAAAAAAATAAAGATACGTTATTATTAATACAACAAACGACCTAATTACAAGGAGTGGCTATAGTTTTTTTTTTTTTTTAAACCATGAAAAATAAAATAGAAATGTAAACATATTCAATAATAAAATTCTCATTACCTCTTATCCCCATGGACATGAGGTTCTAGAAAATAATAGACAGGTGAATTTGGTTAGAGTAGAAATAGTACTTCAAAATTTATTACGAATTCGATAAATTTTGTTCCTTTTTGCATCTGTTATTTTAGCATATTATTATATTATATAGTTTTGATTATTTTTTCTTTTCATTTCAAATAATGCGAAGAGAAGAAAATAAAAAAGAGGTAGCTTCAATGTAGATATGTGGTGTGCATTAAAATGGCACGAACGTGCCAAATTTGTGTTCCACTAAAACTAAGTGTGGACATAATTTTAGATCGAGGAAATTATGTGTAGTTTGTGCTTAGTGTTGTCTATTTTTTTTTGAACTCTGGGATAATCAACAGTCACTACAACCTCTGTCACATCCTCTACCCTTCGGGTGAGCACTTTGTGCGCACTGTGTAAATCCCCACTGTATAATAGCCTGCAAATCATACAAGAGATGTAAATCGCACTAGACAAACTCTATGTGACAAGCGCGACTCTGTAGTCAAATTATTACATTATAACAGTTGACAAAATTCTTGTATGAGTCAAAATTAGCCCAAATTTCACTTTACGTATTCCAGATTTTGACTGGTCCAACAATGAGTAAAAGATGCAAGCCAGCAGGTTTATTAAACCCTTCCTAGCGTGTTGTAATAGTCTCATTAAATTCTTTAAGAAGAAAATAAATAATGGAAAAATCACCTCACATATATATTTAAGGGACAATATTATAAATTTTAAATGTACTTTCAAAATATTACTACTTATAACATTTTAATTTCAAGTTATAACAGATCATTTTTTATTTAAAATCAATTAAACTCCACTTTATTAAATAATTAATCTAATATAATTATATTTTAATTAATAGGTGATATAAATACAATTAATAAGAGAGAATCAATGATTATCTATTACCCTTTTTTAGGGATTTTGTTACCTTTCACACATAATATTACAGTGATATTAGGTTTTTTTTTTTATTGTCACAAGTCATCCCCATCACCACGTTTCTCTCTTTCTCACACACCAAAACAGCACCCCACCACTCCCACGTTCAAAGGTAAAAAATTCTCTCTCACGTCTTCATTCTTCTTCTTAGAAATAGTAAATCATCTCTCTCACCATAATCAGTTTTTTTCGTTGTACACTCAAAAGAAAGGTCAAATCTTTTTCACAATACTAAGAATCAAGATTTTAGGCTTTCCAAAAAAAGATGAGCATACACTTAGAAAGAGCTCAGATTCATAGAAGCCAGTTCTAATGTTGAAATTGAGGCTCCATCTTTTAACATCTTGACTCAAATGTCTTCGACCAACAAAAATGCAAATCCGCCGAACAAGAGTGTTGCCCCTCACAAGAAGGAGAAGAAAAAAGAAGCAAAGAAAATTGCAACTCCCCAAAATCGAAAGGGACAAAAGAGAAAAGGAAAAATGATGGACTGCACATAGCAAAAGAACATGCTCTGGATACTACCTATTATCATGCAACAAGACCAAGGAGATCAATTGTTATACAGATGATCGACTTAGACTTTCATTCCACGTTTATATTTTAGGATGTCGTTTATTTATTTATTTTCAGTTTTTGACAACAATATATACTATGCATATATTGTTATACTTGATTTTTTCACATGGATACAAATTGGATACCAATTTCATATGGTGTTAGCATTCATTTTTCAACAAGTCGGATACAAATAGGAAAATGATGGACCGCGCATAGCAAAAGAACATGATCTGGATACCAAGTGTATACAAATTGGATACAACGTTAACTTGTTTTATGTTATCTGAAACATCAATTACATTTATTTTTCTTTTTCTAGTGGGATATATGTTGGATACCAATTGAATACAACATTAACTTGTTTTAGGTTGTCTAATTTGGTTGAAATCTCAATTACATCTTCGTTTTTCAATTTTTCCAATAGGATATCACTTGGATACCAAATGTATACCAATTGGATACAACATTAACTTATTTTAGGCTGACTAATGCAGTTGAAATCTCAATTACATCTTCGTTTTTCAATTTTTCCAATAGGATATCACTTGGATACCAAATGTATACCAATTGGATACAAAGTTAACTTGTTTTAGGCTGACTAATTCATTTGAGATCTCAATTACGTGTTTTTTTTTCCAATTTTTCCAATGAGATTAGTTCGATACCAAATGCACACCGATTGGGTACAAATTAACTAATTTTAGGCTGATTAATTTAGTTGAAATCTCAATTACATATTTTTTATTCAATTTTTTCAATTGGATATCAGTTAGTTACCAAATGTATACCAATTGGGTATAACATTAACTAGTTTTAGGTTGTCTAATTTAGTTGAAATCTCAATTACTTGTCTTTTTTCAAATTTTCCAATGGAATACCAGTTCAATACCAAAATTGGATGCAACATTAACTAGTTTTCGGTTATCTATTTCAGTTGAAATCTCAATTACATGTTGTTTTTCAATTTTACCACTGAGACATCAGTTGGATACCAAATGTATACCAATTTCATACTAAGTTTGACTTAATTTTTTCGATCGATAACAATTGCATACCAACATTACCTAGTTTTTGACTATACATTTGAAAAACACTTAATACACAAATGATTAACTAGTACAAATAATATATGTTCTGAAATTATAATTCATTAACTTAAAAGACTAAATAAATCAAAACATAAGTTTGCCACAGTAAAACAACCAAAACAAAGTAAAAATAAATTATGTCTTTTTTTGAGCAGGGTAATTTGAACATGTCTTCTTGTTGTGTTCCTCCCGACGACATGTACTACACATAACCTTAGACCTCTTGAATTTCACATCAGCAAACCCTTTCCAGCGTTCAAGTTGTGTCTCTATACAATTCTTTTTGAACCAGATGACAATAATTTATGCTCCGACACTTTTTAAATTGCATATTTTTCTGTTCTATCATAAATTATTGTGTTACTATTACAGGATACAAAAGTATAAATAAATTTTATACATATGTTATATCAGTATACGAATTTCATACCATTTTTATGCATACCTATTTCATGTCAAAAGTAAACACTGATTCATACCAGATTCATGCAAAAAAGAATACAAAATCATACAATTTATAACTGGTAATTGTCTTTTATTAAGTAATACCAATTTTCATCCCACTATTATGCACAATTCCATACCAATATGATGCCAAAAATGAAAATTGAATCATACCAGATTCGTGCCATAAAAAATTATAAATTTTTTATTACAAATTTGATCTTACTATTATACGAATTTCATAACAAAATTTACGTCAATTTTTATACCAGAGTCATATCAAAAATCAATAATGGTTCATACAAAGAATGAAGAAATTTAGTTGTAGACATTTTAAATTAGTATTCATTCACAAATTAATGAGTAAAAACACTATACAAAATTCATATTTAATCAGTATTCATTCGAAAAATGCATTGCATTTTCCAGTAGCCTTTTCTCATATCAAATTTTTAACGTTTTATTAATATATAATTAGAAAATATTCATTCACAAATTCATCACATTGTCACTGAATAGAAAAAAATTACACAGTATTATTTATATAGCCAATACAAAAATAAATTATAAATAAACACTAACCTGAAGGATCTCATCGACACCATACTTTATTAATATTGATAAGATACCTTCCATGACAATATGAACTAATTTTTTTTTCCTAATAGAACAAAATAAAGACGAAGCGGAGAGAATATTGAGAGAAAGAGAAAGTTACAAATACCGTAAAAAAACTGTTTGAAAGACAATTAACAAGTGAGAGAAAATGCCAATTACTATCTTGAGCTAAACAAGGAAAATAATTGTTTTTTTTGTTATATCTTTCCTAATTTTATGCCTCCTATTAATTATCATTAAATTTTTCAAATTTTCTATTAATTACATTTCCGTTTTTAATATTTCTTTTTTTAAAAACAAATTTGTATTTCACATTTTTTTAAAATCTTTTTTTAATTTATGTAATATGTTATAACCCGTAATAGTTTATTTTTAAAACTTGAAAGATAAAAAATAATGTCATAACTTATAATTATTAGTCCTTTAAATGTTATATATAAAATTTTCACATAAATAATTTACCGTTAATTAAAATAAACAACAAATTTTGTTATTTTGTTACGTTACATGATTTATTTTGTCGCTATTTGTTTTTAAAAAATAGTGGGGCCAATTCATATATAACATCCATTATCCATATATGATAGGCTGACAGCACATTACATAAAACTTGTGTACGTAGTAGCTTCGGTCCCTTTAGGTTTAATAGGGTCATGGGGAATGAAGATATTTTGTATGAAGAATAAGTATGGTGAGGTAGTTTAGTGGTTAATTAAAAGAGTAAATTTTCAATTTTAAAAAGATATACCTAGACTGATTTTTTGGTACAAATACACTGTAAATAGTGCGACGAGCTTAACTAAAATTGCGATGATGGAGAAAATCAATATCTGACCTCCCCTATAGAATACCAGATGATGCACCTCCTCAATCACTAGTACTAATTGACTCTTGATCCTCTACTTCTTTTATTTTGATAGTTTTACTTTTAAAATGAGTGAATTGAATCACTCTCTACTATCAAGAGGAACAAAGTTGAATATTAAGAATCAATTATACATACATACACACTCTCATTTATCACTTCATTAATAACATGACTATATGACATGATACAAAGTTGAATATGATTAATTTTCTATATATAATAATGGAAATTAAGCATGAGATAAATTTGGATCATTTTCTTCATTTGTAATATGATACTCTTTTTCAGTATGTGGCGGTCCATAACAATCACAAACTTCTCCCCAATCACAAAAAGGTGTGCAACCATCACGCCGTACGTGTTCACAATCTTCATCTTTTAAACATTCATTTGGATAAGCTTCCACTTTAAAATAAAGAAAATCTGTATATAAATAAATATATTAGTCATTTTAGCTGTGATTTATGAGAAAATTAAAGAGATGATGATACAAGAGAATTACAAACCTATTGCAATAATAAAAAGTGTCATGGTATAAATCAACTTCATGGTTGCCTTCTCCATACCTAGAATGCTTATGTTTTACTCTTTTACACACTTTTATATATGTTGTGTAGACAATAATCTCATTTATGAGATATTACCGTTATACTTTGAGAAGAAAAAAAGTTTGTGAGTCAATGCTCCTTTTACTATTCCAAATTAATATATGTTTATGTAACTCCCTTTTTGAATTTATGAGGCTTTACATAGTGAAGTAACGTTTTATCTTAAATCTTTTACGAAAGGTTAGAATATGATTAATTTTCTAATATTATTATTATTAATACATCAAACGACGTTACAAGGAGTACAATAGTTTATTGAGATCGTGAAATTAAAAATAATATGGACATTAGAAAACACACCATTATATTCAATAATAAAATTGTTATATCTCTCATTATAATTTACAATAATTATTTTATTTTTGTCCGATTCAAGTAGATATATATGCATGTGGTGTGCATTAAAATAGCACGAACGTGGTAAATTTGTATTCCACTCGAACTAGAGTGTGGCTATAATTTTACGATGAGGAAATTAATTCATTTCATTTTACAGCCTTTAAATGTTGTTGTTGTATATAAAAAAGAAAAAAAAAACTAGATAGAGTTCTTGTTTTTGTGCTTATGAATTTTCCACTCCCATATGTAAAATTTTAAAAATAGCCATTTTTAGCTCATATAATTGAAAATTAATTATTATCTTAAATTTTAATTTTTAAAAGTAAAATTTTAAAATACTATGATCAAATTTCACTTAAAAATAATAATTTATCAAGGTCGTAATTATTTTTTCAATTATATAACTCGTGAAAAATGGATAGTCCACGCTATCACTAATAAAATGCATGTATGAAGATGCCCATAAAATATTCAAGACATTCATTTCTGGGTTCCCAGTAAATTAAGTAATGCTAATGTGTGCTTTGAGCTTATGTGTCTTGAATATTTTATAACCTTATGTGTAGCACGGGAGCCATAAAACTTGTGTACGTAGTGCCTTTGGTTCCCTACTGCTAATAGAGCATGGGTAAACAAGCTATTTTCTATGAAGAACAAGTATATATGGTGGAGCACTCAAGGCACAATGTAGTGGTCAATTGTATGAGTATTTTTTAGTTCACAAAAATATTTGATAATTTTTTTTTTCATTATTCCTCTAAATTTTAATGAATGGGATACCTTATATTTTTTAATTGGTGAAAAATAGAGTCCGGAGCCAAAATGCAAAAGAATTGAGCAAAATTTTCAAAAGGGCAACAAAAAATAAGGATCAAATCAAAAGGGCAACATTTGGATGAAAGGTGGTTGTCGTTAAGTTGCATGCAGGAAGGCGCAATTTAGGGCTAGGCATTCGATATTTCGGTTCGATTTCGGGGTTTTTTTTCCGGTTTTTTCGGTTCTTGTACAACGTGTACCGAACACCGAACCAAAATAATTCGGTTCGGTTTTTATTATTTCAGTTCGGTTTTTGTTAGTTCGGTTTTTTGTTATGGGCTGCGTAGTGGGCTTTTTAAAATTTTGTAATTTTTTTGTTTATGTTATTTATATTTATTTCTTTTTACTTATTTTACTCTGTTTTTTAAATTATTGTATGATTCAAAATAATAAACTGCCGTTAACATTGAAATTTACCGGTCGTTGTTGTGCTGCGGCTGCCTGCTGGTCGACTGGCGGCTACTGCGTGCTGCTGTTCGCCGGAACGGCCGCTGTTGTTGTAGTCTGTAGACAACTAGACGTGGGAAGTGGGAACGGTAATTTTTGCCTTTTGGGAAGTGGGTTTGTAAAGTTGAAAAGTAGGAAAAGTTTGAAAAGACAAACTTTTGACCTACTACTAATTTTAATTTTAAATTATAATATTTATTATTTAATATTAATAATTAATATAATTTTAATATATATTATAATATAATATATTTCGGTAAATTGAAATACCGAATAACACAAAAATTACATACCAAAAACCGAATCGAAATATAAAAAAATACAAAAACATATACCGAATACCGAATCGAAAATCGAAACACTGAAATAATTCGGTTCGGTTCGGTTTTTCGGTATTTATGCCCAGCCCTAAGGCGCATGTCCTTTCGCGTCTTACAATAATAATAAAAAAACTGATTAATAACCCTCCTTCATTATTTATTCAATCGTTTTATTGTTGTTTTTTCGTGTTTATTTTTTTCTTTCTATTTTCACTTATATATATAAATAAAAATATAAGTGATCTTCCCGACTTGCTCTCTATATTAATTTAATTATTACATAATATTTTATTTAATAATAAAAATTAATTAATTATTATGTAGACATGCGCCTTACAAGGCACAACCTGAAATGCATTTTACAAGGCACATGCCGGCGTCTTCCAGTAGATGACTTAGCCACATTCACCTTCTATTCAAATGTTATCCTTTTGATTTGATCCTTATTTTTTGTAGCCCTTTTGGAAACTTTACTCAATTTTTTTTTGCCCTTTTTGACTCCAAATACACGTAAACTAATTCAAACATTAGATTATTAAAATAAAGCAAACCAAGTATGATGGAAATTAGATTATGGCCGGGGAGCTAGGATAGCACAAGAGGTCCATAAATTATAGCATACGTTTTTGAATATTTACTTGTCTCCGCAGAATATCATAAGGTCTTCGAATCGCCCATGGTTTTGGAACTGCTGGTTTCCCCACTCCTAATTCTTTCTTCAACATATCTCGGGATTCGGACCCTTTGGAATTATTATAGTTATATATATCTACATAATTTAATATGTATAGGGTTTGAAAATGTTACTGCAATTTGCACGATAAAAGAAGAATCTTACCTAGCATTAATTCAGATCAATTAACGGTGTCCGAGTTTTAATTCAATTTATCTACTTCTAATTTAAGCTTCTTGCTTTAAAATTCATAGGATATTTTGTTTATTTTATATCATGGGGTGCATTTACCACATAATCAATCAATAAGAAATTAAAGGCAAGAATTCATGTTTACAAACGACCATACTAAGCTTTGTTTTTGCCTATTACATGTACAAAGGGAAGGATGTGCATAAACTTTGTTGGTAGCTTATTTATGTAACAAATCAAAACTCCTCACTGTATTAATTGCAGAACACGATTATAGTTACAAAACTATTGAATTATAATGGAAAAAACAACTAATTAAAGATAGTGAAGAAATGGGGACGAGAAGTGTAGATTCAGAGAATGAAGATTATCTATCCGCTTTGTCATATACTCCTTTTTTACTCAACTTGAATCCCAAACAATTTTATTATTTATTGGGCTCTTATTTTCTGGCCTCTTTGTTGTTTAGCCATGGCCCAATATCTTGGCAAGCCTCTGTCCCCTGTCCAGATAGCCCATCTTCTCTGTCCTGTTCTAATTCATAGTACCATTATAATTTTATAGCTCAATATCTAATCAAAATGGCCCATTAGCTCAGTTGGTTAGAGCGTCGTGCTAATAACGCGAAGGTCGCAGGTTCGAGACCTGCATGGGCCACTTTTCCCCGCAGCTTATTTCTGCATTTTTAGCTCCCCAAAGAGGAAAAAACAGTGACCTGCCTTTACGGTTTTTTTACCACAAAAATATACTATACCCAGTAACTTTTCACCAACTAAAGAATATTGAGATATTTGATGTAGACATCCAACCTAATAAATATATTATATACTCCTAATGAAATTTTTTATCTCCCACTTTAAATTTTGAGAGTAAAATTATTCATAATTAGTTGAGTTATTAGTTAAAACTGATATTAATTTATTTTAACTTATCTTATTTAAAAGGTGGTATAAGTTATGCAAATTATAATGCTGATTTCAGTATAATCCTGAAATATTTTCACTTATTAAGCCAGACAACCTCTTAATAGTGAGTACTCTTATTATTCTAACTTTAGAGTTAATGACCGAACATTCTTATTAGGTGAATTTTGGTACAACAAGTTTCCATAAATCGAAGTTTAATGTTTGCAACTTTAAATTGAAAAACAATTAAAGAAGAACCTAACTACAAGTCATTGATTGTGACTCATAACCAAACCTTCACAATAGTCACGTCCATTCATTGACCACGCTGAAATGCACTACAAAATGCCCAAACAACAAACTATTTTTTTTTCTCTTGTTAATATCCTTTTCAAAACTAAAAAACTCCATTTTTGTCTAATTGTGATGAAATTTCGTCAAAAATATTCAATATATATATACCTATAAAAATTTACATTTAATTAATATATATAACATAATTTTCTGAGACGAGTTTGAAACTAGGCGACGTTACTAGGGTCGAGAAAAGAAGCTGCACACGGACTTTGAAAAAAAAAAAGTTGCCTTTACTTTCTCTGCTATATTTGAAGCCTAATTTCATTGTAATCCATCGATTATCAAAAGGGAGAGATGGAAATATTTGACTTAGAGAAACAATTTGCATTCTATGGCGCTTACCATAGCAACCCAGTGAATATATTGATTCACATGGTGTTTGTGTGGCCTATCTTATTCACTGCTCTTATTCTTTTCGATTTTACGCCCTCACTTTTCAATTTACCTCCGATTCAGCTTTGTGAGCACAGTTCTTTGGTCCTTAATTATGGGTTTTTGTTTACTTTGGGGTATGCACTGTTCTACGTGTGTTTGGACAAGAAAGCTGGCTCTTTGGCTGCTTTGCTATGTTTGATTTGTTGGGTTTCCAGTGGTATGGTTGCTCGTCAATTGGGGTTCTCTCTCGCCTGGAAGGTTTAAGGGTTTTTTCCCCTTTATCTGTTGCTTTTGTATTTCCTTTAAAGTTTGAATCTTTTTGTTGTCTACATCAGTTATTATTGAATTAATGGCATGTTGCCGTAGTTTTGGGATGTCGCAAATTGTGTTGGAGAACAGTCGATTTAGAAATAGTGAAAAATATTAGTTTGACTAACTTCACATCTAAATTGGATTACATCAACTCGATGTTTTACAATTAAAAGATATTTAAACACTTACAGAAAGTACTAAAAGTTGCAAGGCTTATCATGTCAATTTGATGATAAATTGTATTTTAGAATGTTGGCTAAGTTCATGATGTAGTTTTGACTCTTGAGAAGTGAAACATGACAACTGATTTCATTACACAGATTGAGGACTTGTGAGTTTGCGTGTTAGATGAGATGGCGAATCGATGAAATGTTTTCAATTACACTCTTACCACTTTGTTTGTTCTCCTTGATTTGTTCATTCTTCTTATTACCAGCAATTGGAGTCTCAGGACTTCATCTTTTTCTAGCAAACTTTTCAGCCTATTGTCACATCAAGCCATATTTTGATCTTGTGTCAAGCCAAATTAACTGTCTATTACATTCTTCCTTTCTTTGGCGACCATCATACTTGGAATCATAATTCCCCCTTGTGCTTGATGTGTTACTATATTCTTGCACCCCTTCAATCAATCAATCAAGTAAACTTCATTCCGGAAATGATTGGAGGCATCTATATGAATTGTTTGAATCTACTTTGCCTAATTGGGTTCATTTCACTCAAAAGTTAAAGTCATTAAACATGTCGCCTTTCAAGTAAGTTAGGGGTTCTCTCTGTATGTCACACTTTCCCTGCACTGACATACAATCAGGAACAACTCCTGATTACACCAGTTGGAAAGGCTAATTGATGCAAGCCGGAACCGGGAACAGGTTATAGGAATTTTGCCGAAAAATTATTACAGGAAATGTTATTTGAGATGAAGAAAAGTTGGGACGCTTCCATGTACTTCTTACTTGCATTTCTAGTACTGACCTATAGCAGTCATTTAGTTTCTATACAAATATGCTCAGCTGGCTCAATAAAGCTAAAGAGGGGAGCTTTAAGTATTATTTTGTATTGTAGCTAATTTGCCCATCTTGGACAAGAACTGATGGTCCATTTAAAGATTTAGTCATTTAGCTGTTCGCTGATCAATTTCACAACTTTCTGGCAAGAGTATATTATCATGTAACTACCATGTTGTGTACTGTCCGCATTCCACTCTATATGACTCAATATGTTATACATCACACATGACCAACCTATGCCATCAGCCTTTTAACTTTATAATTTTGCTGGTACACTGGGTTTGGATGTTTTCTTCTCTCTTACCTTGAATTTAACTATAGACAACTTCTATTTTGGTAATAATCTTCATAAATAGTTTGGTTTAGATGTCTGGGTTCTCTATATGCGGCGAGGATCTAACTCCTGACTTCTTTATCTATAGCAGTTCATTGGGTTTGGTCAAAAACTTGGCTGTCATCTATTTGTTGTTTGAGGCTAAGAATCAATAACCAATTACAGAGTTACCCTGTACCTATGCTTGTGGGAGTTAGCAAGTACCTAGGGATGGCAATTGGGGTATTTCAATTACAGAGTTAGCAAGTTCATTTAAAAAAAGGAAAAATCCGTATGGGTAGTCATTACTCACTGTTTTTGCCTGTGAAAGATATAATTTTTTTTTTACCTTTTCTGTACTATTCCTAAAGATGTTAAAAACTTATCTATTTCTTTCTTTGATTGTTAAATCTTTGGTCTAAACCATTGTATTCTCTGTCTTTTGCTATTCATTTCATTCTTTGGTTGTTAAATCTTTTGTCCAAACCACTATATGCTCCCAATGTTTTAATTTAGCTTGAAGAAGTTTGATGATTATCCCAAGTTTGAAGTTTCTGTTGGGTTTCTAAAGATGGCAAAGCATCCTAAGATTTATGATAACCCTTTTACTTACCGTTTAATTGATTCTGTTATAGGTCATTTTTCATGTGAAAATATTAAATGTGTAAAGTTTTTTAATCTGCTATTTTTTGTGGACCTGGGCCTATTTTTCTACAAAATCCACCACCTGCCTTTTCCCCAATTAATCCCGTACCCCGTGGAATTAGTTGAGGTGCGTGCAAGTTGTCCCTGATTCCATGGTTAATTAAAGAAAAAGAACCAATAACTAATTATTACTTGGACAGTCTCATATGGACTGGACAAAGATGCATAATGCATGATCTGTTTGGTCAGGAATACATTTGAATCTATCTAGTTCTTCTTGAATCAAGTATGTGATGTTGGTGCTAACTATGACAAACACATGTCCAGGTTGTTCTAGCGGCTCAATTGTTCTGCTGGACTGGACAGTTTATAGGTCATGGAGTGTTTGAGGTGATCATTTGTAGTAATTTTATGCATGATTCTCAAAGCTTCCATTAATGTGGTCGCATGACATTGTTGTTCACTTTTGTAGAAGCGAGCACCTGCCCTTCTGGACAATCTTGCACAAGCTTTCCTTATGGCACCATTCTTTGTTCTCCTTGAGGTAATTATACTAGGTCTATCATCTATGTTAGGAGACAAGTACTTTCAGTGGTTGCATTATCTAATGTTTTCATGGCTTATTGGTTCCTCACAGGCCCTCCAATCTCTTTTTGGCTATGAACCATATCCTGGGTTTCATTCAAAAGTGAAAGCAACAATTGATGCTGAAATCAAAGAATGGCAGGAGAAGAAACAGAAAAAGATATCTTAAATTTGATAAGCGAGGTTATTACCTATTCTAATTGTATCAGTAAATGATCAAAGTTTGTTCGAATGTGAACTGCTCTTGTACACGTTAACTTGGTTTTTGTATGTATACTTGATAAAGTCAAAAACTTGGTTTTGTATATATCCTTTGAAATCATCTATTTATTAAAATGCTTTTAGCCTGCGGTTTGATGCACCAAGTGGTGAAGTATTTGTGGGTTTTGATGTTTGATGCATCTTCCCAGTTATGAAGGATTCTGATAGATGGGCAGTGGATTACCTACTTAATACCGTGTTACATACTCCGTGTAAACCCGTGGGATTTTGATACTAAGCATCAGAGACTCAATTACCAAAGAGGGTGGTAGTTGAGTTGTTTCTAATTGCTTCCCTGAATTGAATGCTGATCTCGCGTGCTCCTCATTGACTCTATCTTGCTCTCTTATAAACATGTTCCATTGTCCCAAATGTGCATACGTGCTAGCTTGAAGATGAATGGTGCAGTGAATTGTTACTAGTTTACGTTGTATCATGGTGCTTAGATTAACAAGAAAAATGTGGCATACTACCCTCCCAATTGACCAAGATTGTGACATAGAGATACGTCTGAAATAGCAGTTTTCTGGATTTGTTGTTAGTTCTATCACAAATTTTGAAACAGAAAGTGGCAAGGAAGGAAACATCAGCTGGGCCTATTGATTTAGATGTTATTGTTTTGTTCTACTTAATCATTTCTGGTAGGCCTATTATCTCTATCTGCTGCTTTCAAAGGGATCATGCCAGAGTTAGCTAACCAGCCCACTTCAATTATTGTCATCATTTTCTTGTAGATTTAAGCAACAAAAGATCAAGCTTGAGCTCTATTGTTAATTAGTATTAGTTTCAGTACATCTATCCATGTTGGAGTTCTCTAGCTCGAAGCCCCTTGCTTTTAGGAGTTTGCCTTATGCGTCGAGTTCGTCGCACCAGACTTGCCCTAGTGCGGGTTACCTCTCCTATGTGGTTTGCGAGATATTGCATAGGAACGAGGTTTTTACCCCGCCCACACCCAAAGGATAGCGGCTGCGGAATCTATATGTATAAAATCAACTTTTTAGGCCTGAGGGAAAAAGAATCTTAATGTACTCTTTGAATACTTTCTCATTAGTTATCATTAACATATGCATTAGCCTTAAAAAAATAAAAATATATTCCCTCTACATCGCAAAGTAAAACGACTCATAACCAAACGGTTAATTAATTTTGTATCTGACAAATACACCCAATTGATTTATATTGAGCTTCTCTGAAGCTTTGCCTTTCAACACTAACAATATGTTCTTTTTTCAATTATTTGATAAATTAATTTCCTGCGTCAAACTGAAATCCTGCGATTTGTTAACAAACTTTTGTAAATTTAGGAAGAAAAAAGAAATAGTTACACAAGAAGAACTAACTTGAAATGACCTTAAAGAGTAAAAATTACATACCATGACGCAAAGTCAATGAAAAAATTAGAGGAAAAAAAACAGAATAAATGACAATGACTAGCAACTTTATTTTTATTTTTTGGCACAAAGAAAATGGTTATATATTATACGCATGAAGCAAGAAAAAGCAATAAAAGTGATCAATCATATGATAACTACCACAAAAAACATCCTAAAAATGTTTACAAGAATAGAACTAAGAAGTGTGATTAGGGGGTGACATTCTTGTATTTTTGTTTTGTTTCCCACATTAAATTAAAGGTTTCGTGTGAAATTTGCATAAGTACTAGGATTAATGGGACCCTTCCATCACTAATTTGTTGAGAGACAGGGTAGTTTTCTATAAAAAAATAATTATAATTATAATCTTGATAATAAAAAAAGTTATTTGTTATAACAGATAAAAATAGCGTAACAAATCGTGTGAAAATTCTTTATACTCTCACATATAAGTTAAATTTGGCAAGCCATCAAATATTAGCTCAGGGAAGAAAACAAGTTCTACAAATGACCTCAAAATCTAAAATATGGAGATCATAATTAAATTCCCAGAAAACATTTCTTAATTTCTTTTAAAAAAATATGGAGTGCATGTATATATTATCTTCAATCAACTTTTTCCTTTAACGCCATTTTTGGTAGAACTATTTATATATTCGATTTTTACAACTTAATTAATTCGAATTTGTATTGTGTAGGACTCTTAAAAGAAATATGACTCTCTACCATAGATCTATTTATTCCAAAGTTTGAACTCAAAAATTTTAATTAATGATAAGAGAATTTTATCCATCCCAATCATATTTGTCGATGGTTTTGTCTGGCCTTTCTAGTTGTTATTCTTATTAAACTAATTTAAGATACTTCATTTTCAACCATTAGAGAGCAAGGAAGGTTTTAAAAAATGTAAATTGAAGTGAAATCATCCAAGTTTTGCGGGGATTTGACAGGCTTTTGGGAATTTTCAAATAAACTTGTGACATCATTTCTTTAATTGATTATTTTGAACCAAACAATTAAATTATGTGGTGCTTAATTTCCGGTTTGGATTGTCAATGAGGCCTAATACTGTTTTATACAAAGACTAATATTTAATTAATACATATTTTATAACAATTCTATCCTGTGTATATCACACTTTTCTTTTAAGTTTGTCCTGATTAATATTAGACATGTAACGACAAAAAGTGATACAATAATCTATCCAAATATATTCATAATTATATTTAATGCACTATAATATAATACATTCTGATATTAACTTACACAATATTATTTATTGAAGATTCAAACTTGTTTATCAGAAAAGAGTAATATATAACAATTTGTTTGATTAAAAATTGAAAGAATGACTAGCTAGTATTAAAAATTGAAGGGCAATAATAGTTTGAATTTTAAAAAATAAAAATTATTATCCTTTTTCTTAATAATTCACTCCTTTTTAAATATATTAATTACTAGAGCTTTATGATTATCCTCCAGAGCATTAGTATATTAAGAGACATCTGGCATGATTTAATTAGTATATTACGAGAGACATCTAGATGCTTCATATTAAGACTACAGGAGATTATGAGATCAGAAAGACCAACTATTTCTGGCAAATTAAGTATATTCCCAATTCCTTATGAGGTTATATATAATCACTATTATATTTTATTTATTTATTTATTTATTTTCATCATCACCATCGTCATCATTATAATTAGTATCGTTTTATTATATTTTGCTAACAAGATCTTGATTAATATTTGCATACATCATGTATTAATGGATAATGTTATTTTTCACAAAATTGGGTATGTTATATCTTCTCCATCTATTAAAAATTAAAAAATCGAACTATAGCACACCATGTCAATGTGTCATGCTGCTACTAATCAATAATCATAGAGACATGTCTTGTGGCGGATTCAGGATTTAAAGTTTACAAGTTTCGATAATAATTTCAAGCTAATATATAATTAATGACAATTGAGTTTACAATCACATATTTATAGAAATTTAATGAATTTATTAAAAAAAATATAGATTGGCATAAAAGCTAGTGGATTCCCGTAAATTCATATACTATGTTCTAGACGCTAGTATGTATTGTTTCCGTTAGACACAAATTAAAGAATTTAAGAATCAAAACCTTTGATTGATTAATAAGTAGTAACACGCTAATCCAGTATCGAATTCAAAATAAATCACTTAATTCATCGACTATTAGTTTGTTTGGCTAAGCTTCTTGGAGGTAATGGAAAATGCATAGTTGATCTAGTGTTTGGCTAAATAAGTAGATTTTGAAAGTTTGATCAAACAGACTAATGTATTACGTATCAACATATAATGATAACCTTCAAATAAAGAAAGGAACCAAACTGTACTAGTTATTAACAGCAAGAATCAATTCAGAAAATGTGAGATCATTAATTTGATTTATCAAGTAAGTGATTTTTTTATTTTTTTTTGGTCAAACCTTATAAAACTTATGAACATGAGAAACATGGCAATTTTTCATCCACAGATAGAAAGAAGAAGTGACACATAAGCCCATATAGATAATAATGGAGTAATAATAAAAACCTACTAATTTAATCCCTTTAAATAATGCATAAGCTATTTGTAGGCAATTGATGTATGCTTTGGACCTAAAAACATGATAACAATGAGCTGACCAAAAAACAATCACCATCTTATCATAAATTGATAGTCAGGCAATGCATGATGAATCAGTCAATCATTATACCATATTTTATAAAATTACTTTAAAGATTTGGGGATTAAGTCTAAAAAGCAAACAGTAAAGAATTCAAAATTAAAGTGATACCTATGTATATTACCTCATTTTATTCTTAATTATTAATTTTCAATAAGAACCAATATTCTTGTAACTTATAAGCCAAACTAGCTGTCTCATTTCTTGGTATGTGTTGGAACAAAAGAAACAGGACTTGGCCTAATCCCTGAGTTTACTGGTCAACCCTAGAGTTAATTAAACTAAACCAGTCTAACCAGAGTTTAGTTAATTAATTACTTCTCCTCCTTCGTTCATTTTTACTTGTCACGTTTTGCTTCTTGAGAGTCAAATTTCAAGAACTTTGATCAACATTTTAAGATGTGTCTTTTTCATCATATTAGTATGAGAAAGGTTGCAACTTAACAAAACATCCCCCGTCTCAATTTACATGATGTAGTTTAACTGAGCATGCAATTTAAGAAATATGGGGAGACTTGTAAATTGTAATGTTTAAAAACCTTTAATTTGTTGACCTTTTGCCAAATAAGCAGAATCGATAAAATATTGATAGTAACATTAAATATTTGTCAAATAAAAAAATTAATATATATATTTTTTTAAATTGACTAAAAATAAAAGCATGTCATATCTGTCATACAAATTGGGATAAATGTGGAGTAATATTGTTTGAACAGATTTGAAATACTACTACTATTTAAATTTTTTAATTTTAAAATATTTTCTTGCTTGGATCAATTGGGAGTAGCCAAGTGTGTGTATTTTGATTTTTGATGATGATTTTTATTGGCTATATATGGCGGCACTAACTATTTTTTCTTCATTGGGCAAATTTTGGTGGCTGATATGAATGTTTGACTATCTAAGCCAATCTGAACGGTTCAATGTTATTAAAAGAAGATTATAGTAATTTAATTAATTAAGAAAAGTTATCTTGGACAGATGGCCCTCCTATAGTTAGGTTTCTTTCCTTAATAAGAAAGTTCTACTATTGCTATTTTTAAGAAAAAGAGAGACCACTTGTCCTTTTTTCAGTTTTTTTTTTTTATATGAAAATATTTTTTGGTTCACAATAATTAATTAGGCTTTTCTACAAGAAGTAAGAGATAAGCTAGGGGTCCTATTCTATAAAAGATTTGTAAATTTTAGGACTTTTTTGCCATGAATATATTATTTTAGGGTGTGTGAAATGAATACGTTAGAGCTAAATTTAGGTGAATTAAAATAAATTGAATCAATAAATAAATAGAGGTATCGGCTATTTAAGATTTTATTTAGATCAAAATGGACGGTTAATTTGAGCTGAACAATGTGCCGTATAACTAATTAATCCACCCAACTATAAAAATCACTCTATATTAATAAACGTAGTTTGTTTAATTACTAAATCAAACTAACGCGGATCTTTTCTTATTAATGATTTATGATGACTATATCCAATCAACCCCAAACTAAAAAATAATAGTATATTTTTTTTTATGTGTGGTTCAGTTTGCTATGCGTCAATTTAGGTTGTTCAAATTAGCTCGTAACTTTTAAATGAGCTAACTTGGGCGATGTTCAAATTGATCCACCATTGAATATAAGTAACATCTCTAGTCTAGTCCATTCATACTTGAGTGAATTATATTTTTATGAGCTAATTTTGATATTTATATCATAAATCCGGAGTTACTACATGACATTTGTAGTATCTATTTTCTTCTTGGACATCGATTGAATAGCAATTAAACATTGTAAGGTTAGATTTTGTGACATTTTCAAATATTTCGAAAAGTTTAGAACATACACCTAGTACTATAAACTTCTACACTTATTAAAGGTTCTTTTTTTTAATTCTCTCCTTTGGATTTGCTCTTGTTATATGGTTCTTCAATTATATGAGAAATTTCCTATAAAAGTGTAAATTGTTAGTATATGGTTGTCATTATTGTTTGTGTATGCTATCATATAGTAAATGCACCTCTATTTTCACATTGATATATTCACACTAACCTTCTTTGTCTATGTGCAAAAAAATCCTACCATTTTTAGGACAACAAAGATGAATAAATTATGAAGTGTTCACACACTATCATTTTCAATTACCAAACAAAATAAAGTGTCTTAATTAGTTTGATATAACAAAAACGTTTCATACATTATCTAAATTAAATTAAATTAAATTCATGCATGTAAAGGATGACAAACGACAAGTTTACAAGTTGAATTCATTATTGAAGCATTTTCTTTCCTCTAAAGCAAACACTTGATTTTATATAAAAATAAAAATGAAGATTTTAATTTAACTAGTGATTGAATGTACTCATATTAGTTAAAAATTACTCCCTCTGTTTCAATTTATGTGACACTTTTCGTTTTTCGAGAGTCAAACAGTTTAAGTTTGACCGGGAATTTGCACATGAAATCTTCAATTTTCTTAAATGAAATTTATATATTTGTAAACTATGTAAAAAGTACTATAAGTCACAATAATTGATAATTCAAAATGTTTAAAAGATCTATGAAAAATTACGGTCAAAGATAAACTTGTCTGAATCTCAAAATCCGAAAAGTGCCAAATAAAATGGGACGGAGGGAGTAGTAATAACAAATGTCGTTTTGTCGTATGCTTTTAACTCTAATGTTTCCTATTTGGGTTCAGAGTACGAGTTTTAAATTCTTCCCGCTCTCAAGTCTCATCAATGATGGAGTATGGACCAACCAAACCCTAGCTAGAAGAATAAAAAGGAAGTTAACTTTCACCTAAAATATAATTACAAATAATTGTCTCTAAAAAAAGTAAGACAAATTAATTACTTTAACAGATTAAAGTTTACTAATTATTTTTTTATATTATCGATGTAAATATATACGACGCAACTATTGTGCATCCCTTTAAAGTTGGCACGAAGTTTCACTTAGACATCTCAAGTGGACGATGTTCATTTTAGACACCTCATGTAGGGTCTCGATGTGTCATTTTGACACTCTTTTGTCAATCAACAAAAATATATGAGGTGTGTGTATGATGGATAGAGTGGCGAATTAAATGACGACATTTGTCAAAAACAATTTATAGATAATGAATTTTGAGTAAAAACATAAAGTAACCAATGACTCCATGACACGTGAATTTTTGCCCAAATAATTTTTTTAAAACAAATTAAATCAATAAAATCCCCACATCCCCCCAACCCCCCCAACCAATTGTCTTCTCCAAAAACCCATACCCATTTGCAGAAACACCTGCCCCCGCCTTCTCCAAATACCCATACTCATTTGCAGAAAAATCTACACCTACCCGTTCCCCCACCCCATTGTCTTCTCCAAATACCCCCATCTCTTTTTTGCTAAAACATCTGGGCACCTATATACTTTTTTCTTTTTTATTAGTGTCTTCTTCAAATTTTTCTTTTTTCTTTTTTACCCTAATTAGCAGGTTTATAATTCACCAAAAATTAAACTTACTCCTCTTTAAATATTAAATTCTTTCAAAAAAGAATCTCATGAATAATTTAATATTTAATCTTGAAATGGGTATATTCCTAAATTTCTAAAATAGTTTCCATCATTTTTCATCATTTTACTGTAACTATTTTTATTCACCATGTTGGATATTTAAGTTTGCAAAAATGGTGGCTGAAAATGGGAAAGAAGAAGAAAAAAATAATTAAAAAATCGACTAAATAGGTTTTTCACGCGCGCTCAACAAGTGTATTACACTCACTAAGTCACGTAAGCAAAAAGTGTCAAAATGACATAGTAAAACCCGACATAAGATATCTAAAATGAACAAAGCTCAATTAAAATATCTAAGTATAAATTAATATCAACTTTAAGGGGCCACCGATGAATTAAGCCCTAAAAATATTGTAAAAAGACTAGAGCACATTCAAGAAGACTATTATTGAACAAAACAAAAAGAAGAAGATATGATGGCCTGCAATAATAAGCTTTTTGTAAGTACATAAAGACAGTTACAAATCAAATGATTGTGGTTGGTGGGGATAGCTATAGTCCTCCGTCTTTAATTAGAGATTTCAATTTTTGAATATGAGAAAAAGTTATGTTAGTGAGTGTTTCTTTAATGTGTTTTACGTGATATGAATTAGAATAAATTGAATATTTAATATAAATATTAAATATCGAATGAAAAACGGAAAAAAGTATATAAAAAAACAGTTGAAGATGAGTCCAAAAAGAGTAATCTTTTTAAGTGAACTTCTTACACCCAATCACCCATATGCTTGTATCTTCTCATGGGCCCTAGCCTTGCTCTTTATTAGTGCTTCTATATTACAACAATTAATATCTAATGACCTTCTAGGCTTTGTACTATTTAGTTGCATAACAGAAATTGCTTTTCAAGAGAAAACACCCCTTAAAGTCCCTTTTTCTAGTGTCAAATTGGATACATAACAGAATCTTGTTAAAAGAAACTGCTAATTGAGAAGGTAATTAAGTAACACACCCGACATTTATACTAAACTATATTAATTAATTGTTAAGTGATAATCATATATATAATGCACAAAGTATTTAGCGTTCACGTAAAGTTTAGAAAAGGGACGCACCACACAAAGTGACAAAGGGTGTGACGTAGGTAGACTACTCTAATGCATACATTAGTTGCTGCTTTCACGGTTCAAATTTATGACATATAAGTCACGTAAAAATAACTTTATCGTTGTTCTAAGATTCTTTTAACATCGTTGTACAAAAAGAATCTTGAAGTCTCGTATGATTGTGAATTGAAAGTATGAAAGGCCTTTAAGAATTGCTTAAGACTTTTTGGACTAATTTTCTGTTTTATAATGTGAGGTTAACGTGTCTAATCAGAAAACTAACAGCATGGAGATTATGCGGAAAACTGGTATGAACTAAAATATTTTTATTGAAAATGAAAATAAATATAGGGTTATAAAGGTAATTTTCACTTGGTTAAATGGAATTTAAGCTAATTTCAGGTAAGATGATGTAAACCTTCTCTATAATCCCTCTTTTTTTAGTATTTATTTCATTAATAAGGTAGCCCATTTTCACACGCTCAAAAGTCAAGAATTTTGAACAGGGAGGGTTAATTTAGGAAAATCACTCAATTACCTAATAAAAAATTACTTAAAATGTTGTTTCCTCCGTTTCAATTTTTTCATTTGATTTTTAACTTGATACGAGTATAGAAAAAATAAAACCTTTTAAATCTTGTGGTCTGACTAAAAATCGTGGTGTTACATTAAAAAGTTGTAAGAAAAAAGAAAGGTAACATTTTTTTTTTAAATGAACTAAAAAAAAATAGTAAGACAAACAAATTGAAACGATGATCATATATAAAGTGATGTTGGATTTATAGTTCTGGTACACAGTTGAAACAACCCATGAAAGCAACAAAATTGAAAGGTTCTTCAACTACTACTATTACACAACAGAAATTCCAAATATAAATAAATTATATGTTCCAAAGAAAAACACGACTTTTAGTTAAAAATAACCACTATATGACAAAAGAAATTTTCATGCTTTATTTAAGGAGATGAAATGTATTTAGTCAAATATAAAAAGGGGTGTATAGAGGTTTATATGAGAAGACATAGAAGAAGAAAAATTAAGAGTTTTTATTATAAGAGAACAAGGGCCTAAAACAATAGTTCCTTAGAGCTCACGTTTCTCTCCATCTCCTTCAAAGACCACTATTTATGCCCTTCTTCTAATCATTTCTCTGATTTTCTCTCCAACTTTCTCATTAACTTTTCTTCTTGATTCTGAAAGACCAAAGATATCATTTTTAAAGACTTTATATTAGTTCTTGAATCTTGATTTAGTATTATTTCTTTGTTGTTTTTTTGAACTGTTAGGTAACGACCTGATTATTTTTTAAAAAATCATAAATTTTACAAAAGGGTGTTTAGGTTGTTTTGATGATGGAGAATTTTTCTGGAACTGTTAAAATGGATGATCAACAGCAGCAGCAGATGGAACTTCCTCCGGGATTTCGCTTTCATCCTACTGATGAAGAGCTAATTACTCATTATTTGTCTAAGAAAGTTGTTGATATGAATTTCTCTGCTATTGCTATTGGAGATGTTGACATGAACAAAATTGAACCTTGGGAGCTTCCATGTAAGTTGAATTTCTCCCTTTTAGTCGTCTGGTTAAACTAAACATAACTCATCTATAATACTGGCTAGGAAAAGCAAACAGTAAATCTGATCGACTATTTGTGTTTAGTAAGTTGCTGATATTTTTGCTATGATTGTAGGGAAGGCGAAAATTGGGGAAAAAGAATGGTACTTTTTTTGTGTGAGAGACAAGAAGTATCCAACTGGTTTGAGGACAAACAGGGCAACTGCTGCAGGTTATTGGAAAGCTACAGGAAAAGACAAGGAGATTTTTAGAGGAAGATCTCTTGTTGGGATGAAGAAAACTTTAGTTTTTTACAAAGGGAGAGCTCCAAGAGGTGAAAAAACAAATTGGGTAACTCATGAATACAGATTAGAAGGAAGATTATCACTTAACAATCTTCCTAAAACAGTAAAGGTACAAACTTTATGCATTAATCCTCTGTTTTATCCCCTGTTTGATTTCAAGATTCCTAATTGATGTTTTTTTACTATTGCACAGAATGATTGGGTGATTTGCAGAGTCTTTCAAAAGACAACTGGTGGTAAGAAAATTCACATTTCAGGGCTTGTGAGAGGGAATTCTGATGAAAATGAAATTGTCAATTCCGTTTTGCCACCATTGACAGATTCATCGCCAAGTCACGTGCACTGCTTCTCCAATTATGTTACTACTCAAAAGAATCAAGAAAATAACATGATCAATTCCTTCAACAATTCTCCTAATTTCCCTCTTCTCTCGAATTCCATTGACATTTTTCAAAGAAACTCTCTTCCAAATTCGTTCACCTGGAACCAAAATGTCCCTCTTCAACACAATTTTCCACAGCCAGGTTCATTTCCTATACAAGATCCTGCAACTCTGAGGAATTTGCTTGAAAATTACGGACAGAACATTCAACATCAGAGTTTCAAAAAGGAGACAGATATGATCACTGTATCCCAAGAAACAGGTATAAGCACTGATATGAACACTGAAATTACATCAGCTCAACAGGATCTTGATTGCTTCTGGACTTACTGAAATTCTTCGCAGAAAAAAAAAAAAAGGCAAAAAGAAGAACAAACATAGAGCTTCAGTAGTAGTAATAGCTATTATGGTGTGAAATTAATTGTTATATGTATAGATTTACTAATCCCCTAAGTTGCATTCAACAATAGTAACCATATTATGGCCCAGAAACTATACTCCTACCACAATTTTATTTTATTTTGTTGTCATTTTACACTTCCCATTTGTCTCACTGCCGCGATTAGTTATTGTAATATTGAATTTGTAAAAAAAAAAACTAGTGGTACTTTGAACACTGTTAGCCTTTGATTGTATGAGATCAGGTTGGTTGGCTTACTAATCTTTTATTGTGTTTTTTTCCCTTTGAAACTACTTTCTTGTCTATGGATCTCATGAAGATAAGCTCTAGCCCCATTGCTGATACTTTTCTCTTTTGAGGTTGTTTTTTCTGTATTAATAAAAACTAGCCCAAGACACATTTTGCCTAGCGGAATTGCTTAAAAAAAAAACAACCAAAGAACACTTTGTGGGACTCAAATTAAACAATATGCCATGGACCTGTTTCTTCCTCCAAATCTCCACAATTTGTGTATAATTGTGTCATGATTAGGAGATAATCTCAAAGTTCTTAGGACCACTTTCAGATGTCAAAACATGGTATTAACCAAACCACGTGGTGCCTTGTCAAAGAAATGATGTTAATAGTTGAGGGCCTAGTCGTTTTCTTCTGTTTTATCTCCTTTATTTTTTGACAGAGTATATAGTAATAATTATTGTTTATTGTAGGAATTAAACGAACCAAATGTCAAGGGGATTAGTTGTAACAACAATAATGTAATGTATATATCAAGTTGAGTTAGAGATACGAAATAAGTGGAAAAACATGCTTCTCGCCACGCATTAAATTAGAAAAACAAGGAACAGTTCAAGGCGCTAAGCATGACCAAAGTTTTGCCGTTTCTATGTTTCCTTCATGCTTAAGCTGTGACATAGAGACGAAGTTAAAATTTTAAATTAGATTTGAATTTTATAAGGATGGTTGCAAGTGTTAATAAATGAGTTTTAAATTTAATAGTTATACATATTTAATGAAACTTCTTAATACAAATACACTATTTGAACAAAAATATTGCGTTCTAGCTCCGCCCCGTGTACTCACTCATATGTAAAACAAGCGATTTTAGATTTCTCACCGAATCGGATTCAAAATTTGAATTTGATGTGTTATGAATTCTATAATTATAATTTCAAATGCTAATAACTAGGTTTTATTAAAAGTTTGTACATTTTAGTGAATTTTCTGACACAAATATAAAATTTAGAATAAAATATATTGAGTTCAACTAATCAATTGAACCCGTAAGTTGCATTCTAGCTCTGTCCTAAATTTATTAAAATTTGTCACAAAGATGAGTGACCAAATGGAACTAAAGTTGGTAAATTTCATATTCAATTCACATATAATATCAAGGCATACGATCAATTGTTGACAGAATTTATAAGTGACATGACATTGTGACTCGCAACATGTCTATTTGGTTAAGTATTGTATGATTCCAATTAAAACAAATAATAATTGATCAGAAAACAGTCCAAAAATTGAACTAATAAGCATATGGTAAGTTCAGTATAAAGTGAACAACACCATAAATATGAGTAGTAATAAATATCTGGTAGTATTCAGCTATGATTTGTCAGAATATATTACTCCATAATTATACTGTGACTTTTATTAATGTTACAATATGTATTGGTCTTAAAATATTGAACCTGACCGAAAACTAAGGTACGTATGTTTGAAATAAAATCACATGTATTCAAACTGTACATTAAACAAATACTGTTTAATAACCATACGCTATCAAAATTCATGTGTAGCCAATTATAACGCGTCTCTATATATAAAATAAAATTAATACTTTTTATATTTACTATGTATTATATTGTTTTGAATATTAAACGTTATCCAACATATGATCCACGTAACTATGGACTTACTACTCATTAATGTTCTCATCGACCTTATTAAATGCTAATCATGCATGACCTTCTTACTAGATTAATTAAATTTGTTAGAACCAGACCCCCCCCCCCCCCCCTCA
>NW_006239421.1:81705-87506 GCF_000226075.1 Solanum tuberosum | reverse complement strand
CCCACCCCCCCCCCCCCCGCTTTTTCCATTTTTTCACACAAATAATATTATGAGTACATATTAATGAAGAGTGTTTAAGTCTTTATAGACATCAAGTAATGAGTATATTATTGTCATTGAGTTGTCAAATTGAGTATATTATTGGGCTTTTGTGAAGCCATATACTACTATGTTCTAGATTCACGAGTTGATTTTTCAGATTATCATTCGTCTAGTAATTATTATATCAGAAATTGAATGCCATATTTCTTTTTTATTTTAATTTCCTTCAATAAAAAAAATATTTTTATAAAGATAATAAATATGAGTTAAGTGATCATATGATAAATTAAACTACAGGAACGTTACGTTCTCCACTAATACAAATAGAATTGCCTTTAATAGTATAAATATATGACTTTAAATACAGATTTTCTTGTTGAATATCAAAATAGATAGTATCTTTTAAAATTTTAAAATATCTGAAAAAAGAGGAAAAGAACAAAAGCAAGGGAGGGAGGTAAAGAAGACAAGTGGACAAGTGGAGGACAGTTAAGTGATTCAGGCAAATGGCCAACCTCCCATAATCACTATTTACCAAACCTTTGACGTGCTTCTTTTGTTCTTCTGTTTTTCTGCATGCAAATTGTAATGACGGATCAACATCGTTTGTGGTGCAGTGATAAAATTACTTTATTTTTAATCACAATTTGAGCTCTAGTATAGAGAAAATCCTATTAAAAGTGTTATTACTAAATGGGTCTTGCGATGCATAATCCAAATTTAATTGAAGTTTTTGTTAGAGTTTTGCCCTGATTTTCTTTCCTTATTTGAAGTTTATTTATTTCCTTAAAGAAAAGTCAAAGTATTACCATAAATGCTTGAATTTTTCTGAAAGGAAAATATAATTTTCTTCCATATTCGTTTATTCTTTCCTTAGAGGAAATGTTTGGAGATCTATAAATTAAAAATCTTTATTCTCATAGTATAACACAATAGTATCTACAATGTAGTCATTTAGAGAGTTTAGAGAGTCTTGTTTAAAGGGAGATTTTCTCCTAAACATATTTATATTTTTTTTAATATTAGTTTTCAATATGTAGATCGTTTGATCAAATCATATTAATAATATATCTTTAGTATGTTTTTATTTGTCGTCTAATTTATCAATCATATCATAATTTACAAATTATAAGCTTCCGCATGACGCCCTAATCACCTTCATAATCCAACAGTTTTAATACAGTCAGACACCAAACATCAAACGAAAAACAAATAAAAAAAGTAATGAGTGAATAAGGTTTTTGTATAACGGTTTGACAGGTCATCACGCGGTCATTTCCAAATAGGACACGAGCTTCAGGTTTCCTCTTTACGTCACACTTACCTGGTGGCTAAGGCTAACGAACTGGTGCCTTTCTGTCTACCACTCACTTGCCACGTAATCATACTTCTCTCTAGCCCCACCTCCATGCCTCAGGTGCTTGGCACGTGCTACCAATTTCACTCGTAGCTAATAAAAATTCATCGCTAAATTTTGTTTTTTTTAAGATAATCGACTTCTATATGTATATTATATCATCATTGTATAATTAGTCTAAGTTGACACGCGCGACTATTATGAGAAACGAAAAAGTTGTTACGAGGAGGTAACGTTTTAACAAGATTGCAAATAATTAACAATTGATCAAACTTTTGTAACTTTTTTAAAAATTACTAATTACAGAAAAGGTTGTTATTAAAACAGAAAATAAATAGGTTACGTTGGACAAATCTAGCAAATGGACAAATCATGTATAGCCGTTCGTATAGTGATCATCATAATTCAGTAATTCATTATACTAAAAATGTTATCTCTTTTCATTGGATTATTTATGTGATACTAAAGTGTAAATGCTAGATATATTGGAGATGCAAACAAATAATTTGTTAAGATAAGGTATGGAAATTAATTTTGAAGCTTATCCTATAGCCTTTTTTTAACATAAAGTCGTTTTGTTTGGCTAAAAATATGCATGTATAGTGTGAAATGGGGAGAATTGAAATCGTTAGTCATTTATATAGCTCTTGAATTTTTTTTCCCTACCCATTAAATTACTCTCTTTTTCTCAAATTAATATTATATTTTATAGTGAATTATTTTTATATCAAATTAAGTGTTATCTTAAAATTTTGTTTACTTTTCAATTACATCCTTATACTCCATATTTTTTTAACAGTGTACAATTTTTAAAAAATATTTATTAAATAAGGATAATTTAATAAATTGTATATTATAATATGATAATTTTAATTAAAGTAACACTTATTGTGAGATTAGAAAATAAATTAGTAGTTCAATCCTATTTTAAAGTTGTCACAACGAGTATTAATATTATCCCACGTGCCCTTTACAATTGTTTTTGTTATATAATCTTTTTATTAATAAAAAGACAAAAAAGTAGTAAATGCAGTTGTCAAATGCAACACTTAGTTATTTTTCTTCTAGTCGTAAAATTCTGTCCATGCTGAATTGTGAAAAGCATTTTGGGACTTTGCATGTTTATTCAACATATTTCTATATTTGTGATTGTTTGCAATATTTTTTCTCAAAAATATATTACAATCACAAAATAAAAATAAAATTTTTATTTCATCAAGTTGTGAGTATAAATCTATTTTTCTCTCTTTAGATTTCTCCGTAATTCCAAGGTCGTTAATGACATGTTTTTTGAACTTGGGATGATATGTGGACCTCCTTAAGATTTTTTTAATCTTCTCGATGTATTTAATTGTTGTCAAAAAGAGTTTTGATACATCTGATCTCTTTGTGAATATTCTATGAATTTATGAATTTTTCATGATCGCTCTTCAAGGGAATGTATTACCTTTTATATATGAATGAGCGAGAGTTTATGATAGAGTAGCCTCACTCGTCCTATAAAGTCCCACAAAATTTCAACGTGTACCGTGACCAGATAACATTTTATTTGATATTGGCATGCATACATTTATATCAAATTAAAGTTGACAAATATCGAGCAAAATCTAAGAAGATATTAAAAGAATTTAGGCAGTCATCGTGGGTGCTTGCTTCATCTAGGAGTTTTCTGAATCTCTCCAATCACAGAAATTAAATTCAATGTCATAATGTTAGTAATATGCATGTGATCGAGTAAAGTCAATTTCATGGTTCAAGTCAATAAAAATGAAGAACAAGTTCATTGAATGTTGGCAAAATCTGTTGGGATTTTCATCTGGAACACGTTTTGCTATATATAATCCAATTGTACATGTGAAATAACACCACAAACATCACTTGGAAGATATAACATGACATATTGATATTTGATCACCTATATATCATATTATAGCATGTGGTCAAGTAAGTTTCTTTAGTAGAAAAATTATATTACATAAGTAAGGTAAAAATATTTTACTATTTATACACAAAATTTTAAATTCCCTCGACATAAGAGCATGTTCATTTTTCAAGAGTAATATTTTTTGAATTGCTTTATTAGAATTTTAGATTGCGTTAATGGTCGATGGTCATAATTAATCTCCAATTGGCGGCTATCTTGATGACGATAACACTATGGAGGATCTGAAATTGATCCATAGGGATTTGTCTTATTGCTAAATGGATAATCAATTTTGATAAAATGTGCAATATTTTCTCTCTCTTTATTCTACGTCAAATAAGATGCACTATTCCAAGGAAAGAGAGCAAGGACTAGCACAATTCAAAATTTAGTTAGTATTGGTTGATTGCGAAGTTTAATATATCTAACAACTTTACCATTGATGGTTATGTAGACGGTAGAATCATATGTTTTTTCTATCTTGTGTTTCATATTTAATTTGGAGTCTGATTTGCATAGAAAAAACTTACATTATGATTAGAGACGTATCTAGGATGGGGTCACCGGGTTCACGTGAACCCATGCTCTCCTCCTGAAATCATATGTAGTAGTGTTATATTTTTTTAAAAATATTTAAATATAGATATGTGAACCTATAGTTAAAGTATCATACCGTGCAATTATGATTTGGTGCCCCTCTCTACATGAAGTTAGAAATTTGAATTTTTTATTTATCTCGTTTTATTTTCCTTTCTAAAATTGGATAACGCATCTCCAAGTGGTTTGGATAGCTAAAAATATTTTTGGACCTATAATTTTAAAATTTTAATTATTTTTAGAGATAAGAACCTAAATGTTAAACCGATCAAATTTATATCTTAGATCCACCTTTTTTTAATAGTGCACCCATCATCTCATGTATAATTAATTTCTCCCCAAAGATTAACAAGTTCGCAAGAACTAATAAACATATAATTCACAAGTGCTAATATTTTTTTAAAGACTATTAATTATTAAAAATAAAATCTAAATAATATACTAATAATATTATTTTGAGATCTATTAATTGATTTTCTAAAAGCTTGAACAGTAACACTATGTTTACAATACAACACCAACAAGAGTCCATGATATCTAGCTAACACAAGCACATGTCACATTTGGGAAATAAAATATCAATACCTCTCAAAGCATACCAAATAAATGACCTTATAGTTCTTCAATCATTAAGATAAATAAAGTCTTCTCCTCCATTGACTTGGGTGTAAGTTACCACAAATATTGAGAAATATATTATATTTAAAGTCAATGATAAAATCTTTGAGAAAATTGACAATCCTACTAAACCAAAAACTAATTTAAGTAGATGATATTATTATTGTGATCATTTCTCAAGTAAATATTATGGTCAGTGTGAGTGATTGGGTGATTGACTTTATGCTACTAAGCATATTTGTGTGACTTACACCCAAGTCAATGGAGGAGAAGACTTTATTTATCTTAATGATTGAAGAACTATAAGGTCATTTATTTGGTATACTTTGAGAGGTATTGATATTTTATTTCCCAAATGTGACATGTGCTTGTGTTAGCTAGATATCACAGATTCTTGTTGGTGTTGTATCGCAAACAAAGTGTTACTGTTCAAGTTTTAGGAAAATAATTAATAGATCTCAAAATAATATTATTAGTATATTATTTAGATTTTATTTTTAATAAGGAAAAATCACCCCACATATATATTTAAGAGATAATATTACATGTTTTAAACCTACTTTTTAAATATTACTATTTATGCCATAGGCACGCCTCAAGCTACGAGATTTCCGTGATTTCCAATAGTTTTTACAACATATGTATCTTCTAAAATGCAAATATCTATCACATGATGCTAAGGGGAAAAAAGAAAAACGAATTCAACCCTTGTAAAAAATATGTAAATTTCATATATGACATATATTATAGTACTATTTTCAAGTTATAGCAGTAGATTTAGACTTTCAAGCTATAGCATTAAAAATTTCAGGTTATAACAAATTTACAAAAAAAAAAGAAATGTTTTTATTAATTGGAAAAAACTTTTTTTTTTTAAAAAAAAAACGGAATTAGAAATAATAAAGAGAAAAAATGGAAATAGATGTATTAATTAAATTTGAATTGATTGATGATAATTATAATTAGCATAAATTTAGGAGATTCAAACTAATTAGGAATATTTGTTTTCCTTAATTCACTCTAATCTATTAAAATTAATTAAAAAGTCTTATTTTATCCATTTTTAAAAAATAAAAAAATAAAACCAGATGTAATTGATGTTGGTGCAACATTTAATGATCTCTGTTTTAAATTGTAAGATTCGTTTATTCCAGTATTTATACAGATTGTATACAACTTCATACATCTTTAAAAATACTTAATCCACGCTTGTTAAGACAATATAATTTACAATTAGGTTGTAAATTGTCCAGGATGAAAAAA
>NW_006239421.1:76571-81587 GCF_000226075.1 Solanum tuberosum | reverse complement strand
TCACTATTTTACATTGGCATAATCGTTTATACAAGGTATTTATACATGTTGGATACCAACTTCATTTTTTTTTAATTTTTTTATTTTTTTGTGTTAGAATATGAATTTGGATGCCAAAGGTGTACATTTTGGATACCAATTATAAGTCAGAGTTAGTTCATGAACTCTAAATTAGTAGTATGATTTCTTTCTAGTTAATAAGACATTGTAAAATCATAAACTCTAAATGTTGAATCCAATTTGTATGCATTTTGTATATATGTAATTCTAAAAAGTCTAATGTGCAATCAACTATCTCAAATTTGATCTTCGTGGTCTTGGTGTGGGATAATTGCTGGTATTCGGAGCATGTTCTTTTGCTATGCGGGGTCCATCAAATTTGCTAGCAACAGTGCCAGTTACTTCACTCTCACTGGTCGCGCCATCATTATTTTTTATTTTTCCATAATGTCATATGATTGTGGCATTCCTTTGACGATGGTACTTTGCATCGATATCAACATAACGCATATCAAAAACTCCATTACTGATGTATTCAGCAAATAGACACGTGTACAAATCACAATCACTGAAATTTTTTTGAAAGAAAAATCATTTTATACCATTTTCATACCAATATTAAAAATTTTAATACATTAACGAAGAAATTGAAAAAGAAACCTTCCTATTAGAAAAAAATCCCAATTTCATATCAATATTAGTCATAATTCATACAAACAAAGTAATTTAACAATTCATACCATTTGCACACCAATTTAACAACTCATACCATTGGGCTACTGATATCAAACCAATTTCATACCAATGTCAAAACACAACTCATACCATTTGCATACCAATATTATATCACATTTCATATAATATCCCAAAATCATTTATTAAAGTCAGATTCATATAAATATTATTCACATTTCGTACAAGTTTCACCCAAACAAAAGTTTTTGAAACAACAATAAGCATAATGTGATAGTTTTTAGCAAAAAAATCACTAATTTGAATAATGTGAAAATAAATTAAATATAATACTTACCCTAACTAACTTTTTTTGCCTTTTTTGGATATTCGAATTTCTGATTCCTTCTTTTTGTTGTTCTTCTTGTTGATGGTTTTGAAGATTGAGCAATTTCTACATTTGTTGCTTTTTTTCTTTTTTATTTCACTAACAAAAGCAGAATTCGAATCAAAATGGGTTTCTACAATTTTCCCCTTCCTCTTCTTTCCCTTTTGGATTTTGCCGGACTCACCATTTTCTTTGCTTCGTTTTTTTTCCCCTTTTTGATCCTTCGACTGAGAGGAACCACACTTTTGCAGGAATTTCAACATTTTTTCGTGTGTAGATCTCATCCCACCATTAAATCATATAAATGTGGGAGTTCTACTGATTTTCTTTTTGAATGAAGAAGACGAACGTTGAGGATGGTGAGAGAGAAAAAGTTAGTTCTCTGTAAAAGAGAAATGTGGGGTGGGGGTGTGGGATTTACGTGTGGGTAAAAGAGGAAGGTGGGGTTGCTGTGTGAAATCTGGAAAAAAATCCCTAAAATGGTGTAAGAGATAATGACAATTGATTCTCTAATATTAATGTTATCCCTAAAATGGTGGAAGAGATAATGATAATTGATTATCTAATATTAATGTTATTTCTCTTACTTATTAATTATAATGTTATTATAAAAATAATAACTAATTAATTAAATAAAAATAAATTTAAATTATAAAATTAAAACTAATCTGTTAATATTTGTAATTAAATTGTTATAAGTAGTAATATAAAAAAAGTACATCTAAAGGCTGTAATATTAAGCCTTAAATAGATATATGAGGTGATTTTTCCGTAAAAAATAGATCAATTGTTGTCACATGTTTCAAAAATATTTAACAACATTCTCTCATGGTGGCCTTATGGGGTTTATTATTGTTTTTTTTTCTTAATGATATATAACCTATAAAAATGTATTTAGATTCTTATAAATTGAATAATATCCATAATTTATTATATAGAAGAATTGTAGAATATTGTTTTATTTATTTATTGTCGTGTACTATTCTATTCTTATTCTTATAATAAAAGTTTACTTCGTGTTAGGTTTTACTCCATTTTTTGCCATATTATAATGTCACAAATAATTTTCCTGTGAAAACTGAAAAGTACATATTGAATGGGGCTTAGGACTAGGACATTTCAGTGCACCATTTTTTTAATTTTTTTTTTTAAATAAATGATGTTTGACCATAAATTGAACCTACATATTGGACTATTGGTTGTTCATGTTAGTGTACTGTTACCTAGTTTTATCCGACACAAATCTATATAATTAGTCTAACATTAAATATAACTTATAATGATAAATATTTATTCACACCTAAATATTTTCACTAAATCATCGAAATTAGTTATAGTTGAGTAATCTAATAAGGTAAGATGCTTGTTAATTAACTAGGATTAAATGATAAAAATATGTGTAAATACATATTATGTATTTATTTAGAGGCATAATTATTTTTATTTTCTTACTGTGGGGTGTATCAAAATATTAAAAAGTAGACACATGTGAAAAAAAGAAGAAGGAAATCAAGATAATATTTTATATATAGAATTGAAAATTTAATTTGAAAAAAAGAAGAAGGGAAATCAAGATAATATTTTATATATAGAATTGAAAATTTAATTTGAAAAAAAGAAGAAGGGAAATCAAGATAATATTTTATATATAGAATTGAAAATTTAATTTGAAAAAAAGAAGAAGGGAAATCAAGATAATATTTTATATATAGAATTGAAAATCTAATTTTAACTAAACATATGTAATTTTTTTATGAAAGGGTGTCAATTGAAACCTATTACTAAAGTGGCTCCGCCTCTGCACCTATTAACTTTGTGCAGGCACCACCACATACAAGTTTTTATCTATGGATAACAAAAATATACATTAATAAAGCAACAGATATATATAATATTCTCTTTTTTCCAATTTATATGGCATAATTAAAAGTTCTATATATGATCAAATTTATAAATTTTGATCGTATATGTGAATATAGAAATTTTAATTTTTTTAAAATAAATTTTATTTAAAAGTTTATATCAAAAATACTTTAAATTTTAATATTTAAAATATTTGTTTATTTTGATAAATTTCTCGAAATTTCAACTTTGACAAGTAAATAGTGACGGAGGGAGTACTAAAAATATTAAGAACCCCAACCGCAAAAACGTTAATATGGAAATACTTGGCCCGGCCCGATAGAAAAAAACGAATCAAACGGATTCCGGCCACAGTTTTAAATCACACTCCAAGAAGATTCTCACATTGTCCCGAAAAAGCAGGGTTCGATCATGGCGACATCTTCCGTTTCTAGGGTTCCGGCAAAACCAGCGGCCACTTCTTCTCTACTGTCGACGCTCAAGGCTTATTTTATCCCTTTTATACTTTTCTCTACTTCGCTCTTCTATCAACTAATCGTGATTCCTCGTGCCTTCCCTCGTTCGCATTATGATGGTGACTCCACACTCTGATTAATTCATTATAATTCTGTTTCCAAGATGTATTCAACGGTTTTCTCATTTCTTGAATTAATTGGCTTGATTCTTGTAGTATTGGGTAACAGAGCGCATAGTTCAATTGAGGAAGTCAATCAGGCATACGAAAAACTCTCTTCAAAGTGGTATCCCCTTTTCACTGGCATTCTACTGTTAATAATACGACAAGTTCTTGATTATCTTTTGTTATACCTGTCAGTATATCTTTCATGTTTCAACGCTACATTATTTTACTACTACAAGATTTCATACTTATCACAATTTTTGGTTAAGTAGCTAATATATTAAAATTCTCATTGACACTCAAGTTGTATTTAAATGTTCAGAACCAGTTTTGAAAAATACAGATAATGTTGAATAACTTAGTGACATACACAACAACAACATACCTAGTGAAATCCACAAGTGGGGTCTGGGGAGGGTAGAGTGTTCACAAACCTTACCACTACCTCGTGGAGGTAGAGAGATTGGTTTCCGAAAGACACTCAAGAACTTATTGATATATAACAAAGAAAATTGAAAAAAATATATCTTACTCTAAGGGGTTTTCGATATTTGTACTCTGAAAGTAGAGCATGAACATTTCCTGGTCGAGTTTTTTCTGGTAATTGAGTGGTTAGTCCACCTTGTTAAGGGGTGTTCATGTCTCATTTAAGCTTTTAAGGGTGCCAATGGGATCCAAAACCTTACCTTAAGGGTGTGTGGAATTAACCTCATACTTTGTACAATATATTCATCATGTAGGTGTACTGATTTTATTGTCATGAAATTTGTAGATGCCCAAATCTTGTCTCAGTCGACAGGTCTCATCACTCCCCTAAGAATACTTTGAAATTCGTTAATGGGCCTTGTTAAAATAGCTGTTCTGTTTAGGTTTGCCTTTGTGTTATAGTTAAACTAGTTCAGGCGGAAATGGTAGTTTAATACCGATTATGAATCTTCACTTTTGCTAATATCTTGTGGATGACACATCACCAATTGTACTTGTAATCCTTGTATCTTGTGCTAATTTTGCTTTTACTCTGTACTATTGCATTTTAGACAATTAGCAACCTTGCCTCTTTTGCTGATGAGGTTCACCATAATCTTTTAAATATTTAACCCTGCACCCTCTTATGCAGATAGTTCTTATTTACACTAATCTTTCTCTAACTCATTCTACTCATCCTTGATAGATGTTCTTACGTATCCCGAATGTATTCTGCTCAATTAGAAATTCAGTTAATCGATAAAACAAAGCTCCACTATGCCACCTCTTTGAAAATTTGAACTTATGGAAAGAAAAATAAGGGTGTGTTTGGTAAGGAGGAAAATATATTTTCCAGAAAGTGTTTCTAATTTTCTCATATTTGGTTGGTCAAAATATTTGGAAAACATTTTCTTTGGGAAAATAAGTTCCTTAAAAATAAGGAACATGATTTCCAAGTTGCAAAAATGGCATTCCAGGTTTATTGTCTCCTCCCCACCCCCACCCCCGA
>NW_006239421.1:0-75776 GCF_000226075.1 Solanum tuberosum | reverse complement strand
CGACCTCCACCCCTTGATCATCCCAACTTCGCCACCCCTAACCCACACTCCCTATCCCATCCCGCCGCCATAGTATTTTGCTAAACAACATATAAATGTTGTTGGGTTAATATTATCTTGCTTCCTTACCAAACACTAGAAAGTAAGAAAGATACCTACTTGTTTTCTAAGAATTTTTTTTTCTTGGAAATCATTTTCCTTCATACCAAACACACCCTTATGCCACTCTACCGTGCTTATAAATTATCCCTTAAACTAAGCAAAGCGTTAAATTTCATAATTGATGCTTGGTTTATAAATTGTAACTTGATAATCCCGCTTCATACTTATAAAAAATTTTGTAACTTGACGTGTTTTAGGTTTCCTGTCGGTGGTAGATGGAATAATTGGTCTCCTTATGTGGTTTCGGGAAATTCTCACCTCGTGAGCTAGCTTTAGGGGGGTTCAGTTAGGCTCCATGTCCATTTTCTTATCAATGTGTGTTTCAGAGAATTTATTTCCATTGTTTGGGCAAAAACTGAAAAGGTCCACCAATGACTTAGTATGTTTTTAATAGGGAAATTATGGAAAATGGCAAAAATTACAATTTCTTTATGGAAAGCATCTATAGTTTAAAAATATTATAATAAACAATAATATGTTGTTTTTATAGCAAACCCTCTCCCTTGCTCTCCTCCCTCTTTCTCTCCCTCTTTATTTTTCTCCCTCTCCCGCCAATAAGAATAAATCCATTCAAATGTATTATGTATCAATTGTATTCAATCTAAAATAGGTGAGATTTTTGTATTTTCTTTCAATTGTATTAGGAAAATTGTATTTTGTATGTTTGTATCAATTGTGTTTGTATTTATTCTAATATAATATGCATTCATCCTCTCTGTCAAATGTATTTGTATCCAATGAAAGAGAGGATGAATATAGTTGTATTTGTTGTATTTCGAATACAATTGATACAAAATAAATACAGAATGCAATGCAAAATAAATACAAAATACAATCCTCTCTCCTCCCTCTCTCGATCTCGCTCGCCTCTCTCCTCTTAATATGTATTCATTTAGATAAAAATCAGTTTGTATTTGTATTTTTTACTCCAAAATTTACGAAAAAATACACTCTCTCCTCTCTCTCCTAGATCTCGCTCGCCTTTCTCCTCCCCTAACATTTTGCTATTATTCGTAATTAAGTAAACTATAGCTATAGAGTCCTACTTAAGGGCTAATGTTTGTTGTTTTTGAAAGTTTCCCTTTTTAATATCCCTTTGCTGGATGAGGTTTAGTTGATATGACTTCATGGACATTATATGGATGCTTTCTATGAGATCTTTACAAAATGTGCTTAGAATTTATTGCACTTTCACTTTACCACTTGCACATCTTTGCTATCAAATCCAGTATTTAGCACAAAAAAGCGTTGCTTTGGTTTGTTTGTTGGATTATATTTGCTGGAAATAAAATTGTATTATATACAGGGATTCAGGTGTTGAAGTTCCTTCTACCATTGATTTTATCAAGGTTAGTTGTCAGCACTTAGTTGACATTATTTTGCTGTACAGTGAATGGTGCGTTTCAACTTCCTTATTTGAAAACTGAAGCATGATTAAACTAGCATGTGGTTTTAAAAGGAAAAAAGTATCATCTGTATGCCAAAAAATTTCCTGGTGACTAATGTCCCTTATTTATTTTTTCTTGATCTTTTGATAGCCGCATAGAGGCAAAGGTATTGTGAAAGTTCATCCTATTTTTCAAATCTGCAATTTCCGTTGTCCTTGATCTTATCTATGATTTTAAAACAAGGCCCTGATCTTGTTATAGCAATGGAGTCAATGGACACCCAATATCTTTATTAACCTAAGCAAGTACGTGTTTACAGATTGTTTTGTCCTTAGTCAATGGTCTTCAAAGCTCAAATTTTGGTTCAATGTTGAATTTCCTTGGCCCCACCAATTGACCAACTTTCTGCTTGTTGTCCTACATAAAATGAAGTTAGAGTGCATGTGGGGATCAAGGTGGACACTTCATGCATATCTTTATTCAGCTGTCCCACTAAACCATTCATCACTCTAAGTTTGTGGTGGAAGAACGTTTCTTTTAACTATGCGGATGGATTTAAAAACAGGACAGTTAATCATGAAGCGTAGTGATTCTGCTTAATGGTTTCAGATAGTTGACCAACATTTAGCAAGCATGAGTTCCCAATTTTAAGTCTCTATTGTAGATTCTACATTATATGATGGTGACTTAACATGCCTAGAAAAAGTGGATGTAGGACATGTGAGGGTACACTTGACCATTTTGGTGGCAAAGCAATCCTAGTTTAAGGCTTTCTCAAAAAAAATTCTATGGCTTGAATGAAGGAAAAACTTTAGAAAACCAGGTTTATTAATGGAAAACAATCTAAGAAAGAAGAAGACTGCATTGCATTGTATTTCTTTTCATGCTGTTGGATCTCCCTGGTCTTTTCACATTTTCTTTTGATTCTAACACTAATTGTTTGCTTTTTGGAAAAAATATTTTCTTTTACTTGAAAGATTATCTCATACCAACTATCCAAATATTGGTAGATTTTCTATCTGCTAGCTTCTTGTCATTGTGTTTGTTTTCTTATTGCTGGCTTGTGCATTCTCAATGCCCTTAACCATGGGCATGCAATTAGATCTGCAAGACACGTCTTAGCATTTTTTCCTGGTGACATGGTATGTCCGTAGCTGCCGCCATTTCTGTGATTAGAGGACTTGATATTTCTATTTTGGACAGCTATGAAGTGGTTAATTTTACTTTCCTGTTGGCTGGCTTCTTGCACCACCTATCATGACCAATCTGCCTTATTTTTTCTCCATACTAAGAATTTTCCCCATATCATGATCATTGCATAATTTTTTCACAGGCTCGATATGCTTTTGAGTTGCTGACAAATAAAATTTGGAAAAGAGACTATGACCTATTCAGCATTGATGAGCAATTTGTAAGTTTTCTGTTATAGTTTGTACAGATGATTTAATGTTACCAGTTCCAAAAAAAGTTTGTACAGATGATTTTAGTACCAAAAATTGGAATCTGTACATTCTTCAGATTCCCTATTAATGTGTTCTATTTTATGTTTTAATATATTTATTCTTTCCCTATTCAGCATGTTATTGAAAAGGCTAAAGAGCAGTACGTTGGAAGAAGTATTTCAGAAATCACCCTTCCTCTCCTGGAGACAATTTCTTTTGGTTTGTAAACACCTCTTCAGAAATCACCTTTCCTCCCCGGTGCCATCCCCAAACCCCACAGAAATATAAACGAGGGATAATATGATACTTCAAGTGATTTTAGTGTAGTTTCGATTTGTTCTTTCGAGAGTCATTATCTATGTTTATCTGATGCAGTTTCAAAAAATGTTTATCTGATGCAGATTTCTTTGTCTTTATACCTTAGATCCTGAAGACCATGCTGTTGATGTCATCAACTCTGAGAATTTTCTATCCAAGCTTGAAACTGATAAGGCATTGCTAATTCAGGTTAAATATGTGTGCCAAACTGGTTTTCTTACTCAAATTCTGATGTATCTACTAGTTTGTGCTTTCATTATTCACTCCCTCTACATGGATAGTTCCATGCATACTGTTGTATCTACTAGAATGTACTCCTTCATTTATACATCTGGGTGTTATGAAGTGCATTGCCAGATATATCGCTCAATGACATGCCATGAAACTATTTTTGCATGATGAGCCTGTGCTACTAACTTAGCTTAATATCTGTCGTATAGTTTCTGAGAGCTGTATAATCATTTTTCATTGTTTAGTTTATACTTTTTCATTAAATTACTCCTATGATGAAACATTGATCAAAATTCTTGTCTAGATTTTCTCTCCGGGGAGTACACGATGTGCTCAATTTTCAAACAAATGGAAGAGAATTGGTAAGAGTTTGAATATTCTTGCAGACATTTATTCTGTCTGTAATCTTGCTATGCTATTTGGTATTTTTTTCTTTTACCCTGCTAATGTTATTTGGTGTATATTTCCCTTTATTTCTTCTGCCTTGTATGTTCAGTTACTTTGCTAGATGGGGTCGCAGATACTGGAGTTATTGATCTTGCTGATGTTCAACTTGCCACATATCTAGCTGAGAAGAGACCTGGTGGACTACCATATTTTAGACATGGAAAGTATTTTAATAAAAAAAATATAAATATTACTTTGTCATTCCTCCAAAATGCTTCAACAGAAAAGTGTAGCTGTTATATAGTATTCTGCTGATATACAACTTGAAACACACTTCATGGAGTTCATATATAGGTGTGGGATTCAATTGTTAACATATAATAAGTAAATAAATATATATTTTGGATTGAATGAGAAAAGAATTTGATTGCATTTATGTGGTGTTCGGAACTTGACTGCAACACTAGACCAGTAACGGCTGCTGTTAGGTTCTGAATCATGTTTTCTCTAAATTCATCAGAGGGAATATGTGTTGGACTTGAAATGCTATAGCTCATCGAATTTAGAAAAGAGTACATATGAGATGACAATACAAAAAAGCCTTTGCACTAGTAGATGATCTGGAGACATTGAAACTGAATTGTCGGGGCAATGATCATGTCATGAATCTCTTTCTTAGATGATGTATTGTGTAAATTATACATTTGTGTTCAGTGGGGCATACATTAAGTGCAATTTGTAGGAGAAGAATTTTTGATACACTAATCTTCTGCACCACTCAGCTCACTAGGTCTATTTTTTGGCACTAAGATGAAGGATTCGAGATTGACTGCGTAAGCAGTGTCCATGGAAGGGCCACAGCCCGAAGAGATCGACTTAAATCAGATAGTTTTTTACCACTGTAATGTTCATCTAGGACTTATCCTTTGTTTTTTTGCTACCTTACAATTTTTGTAGGGCTCATCTCGTCCACCAAATTTGAATTGGAGTTGCAGGAAGTTCATTATGCTTTTATGGATTAATTGACACGGATGCATGTATTTCCCACATTTCTTCAATCCTTTTTAACTTGACTTATTGCCTCACTTACAGGAATTCCAGCACTTGTGGCTTTCCCCCCAGGTTGTAGAGGTTTAAGGTGCATGTCTAGGTAAGTTTCCTTTTCTCACCATTCTTCAGGTTATTCTCTTGCCATGCAGACATGTTTCTTGATTAAAGTTCAAAACTAGAGTGTGCACTTACTTTAACTTCAATACAATTTCCTGCTTATTGTATTTTGCTAATGATAATTTATAATCTCGTTAGGTATGACGGAGAACTTTCCGTTGATTCAGTTACCGATTGGGTTGCAATGTCCATTCTAAGTTTGCCTCGTATTCGGTACTACTCGAAGGAGTCAATGGTAACATATGTGATTTAGCTTTCATCTTATGTTTTATTCTGCTCTCGTTGCATAATTCTGCTCTTGTTGCACAATATTATTCTGCTCTCGTTGCACAATTTTGCGTTTGACCAAATTTTCAAGGAGGTGGTTTTAGCGTTATATTATGATGAGAAAGACGGGTAAAGATTCACTTTACAATCCATATTGTTTTAACCGATAAATGATTTTAAATATATATTATGGAAGACTGTAAATTAAAATTCTCAATTTTATTTAATGAAATTTAAAAATAAATAAAAAACATACATACAAAATTTATCAATAAATATATTCAAGTCAAAGTAATAATTGGAATATTTTACTTAATATTCATATGATTGGTAAATCTATACATCTTACATAATTGTTATTATAACAGAGATACAGAGAGAAATTAAGAGGGATAGTTTGGTAAGTATTCCTGAAAAATTAACTTCCGTTTCTGCTTGTGCTTCCGAGGAAAAGTTATAAATTTTTGATTCCAGTCTGAAGCATGAAAGTGGTTTATGCTACTACTTAGAATACCTTTTTTCCTTTAAGAAAAAAGCTTAGGCCAAACTCCTTAATTCTTCAAAATAATTACTTTTAAAAAAAAATAATAAGCATTCCTCGTCTCCCAAAAAGCTTGGTCCAACAGGCTAACAGACAGATGTATTTTCCTAGTTGTAAATAATGAGTTTTTCCACTTTCACATTCTTATATCTGGTAACTCCTAGATGAACAATATGCATGTAAATGTTGTGCTTAACTTGTTGAAAGATGGACAAGCTTTGCATTCAATAAAGTACGGTTTGATATTTGACTAGTTTTAAATATTCTGATTCACAGTTCCTTTTTAATTTCAGGCTCAAGATTTTCTGCTGAAAAGCAAACCTCACAAGGTACAACTTCTAACACCCTTCCCAACTACTTCAGTTGTAAAAAAGAAAGAAAACAAAGTGATGAGAGATAGCCAGTTGCTGCAATTATAATTGACTAGCTTGATTAATATGCACAGTAAAGTATCCTTTATGAGTTACCCTTATATTTACCAGTTCATCCGCATCTATGCTAATAATATTTTTAGAGGTCATCGCAATGCAATTATCAAAGGTCACATTCATGTAGTCCTCTATCAGTGTAAAACCATCTTGAAGAGCATCCTGCTGTTAACTTTTTCCTCTAATTATGATATGCTAATGGCTTTTGTTTGTTAAAATATTGGGATGTTGCTCAAACATTGCCTTGAAAGGTGACCAATAAGTTCTGTAAAGTATTGCCATAATGCAATCACCTTTACTAGGCCGTTTCTTCTTCTGGAATCGATCATTGTCCAAAAATCTAGATCCCAAAGCAACACTTTTCAACGTGTGCTCTTTAAGTTATTCATGTATTAAATCCTGCTTTTCAACGTGTGCTCTTTTGCTATGTATAGAATTCAATATACCTAATACAGTCTTTGGTTTGCAAGAAACCCCCATAACTAAAACATATATAAGTTATGAGGAAATTCATGTATTATTTTATGCAGTAATAACTAATACATGAAACTAAGTGCCACATAAAATAAAATATAGATTCCCTCATAATTTATCCTTGTATTACTAATCCCTGCATAACTCTAGCCAGCTACCAAGCGACCCCTTAGCATTTAAAATTAGAGCTAAAATAAATTCCGACATTCTGTTAAAAAAACACCAGCCTTCTGAAAGGAAGAATATTCTTTAGCACTAGGTCCACTACTCAGTTGATATAAATCCTGGAAAACTATTGGTCGAAGTAGAAACAAGTACTTTCTAAGATTTCAACAAAATGGGACTTGAAGCAAAAAGCGAGAAGTGAAGCTCACTGCTTCTTTGAAGAGAAGTGCACAATTCACGACATTGAAAAAGTGCCAAACATATGAATTTAGTACCATATCGATCAAAAGCACTTGGAATAACTAATTTCAATATCCAATATTACCAATATTAACCCAACTCCTAAAATTTGAGATCCAAAGAACCATCCTCTTCTTGTTAGGATCACTTTGTGTCATTTTTTGAAGGACACACTTCTATGAAACACATGGCTCATCCATGAAACTAAAGCTGAATCCCAGCCCCTGAAAGGATGAATATGCTTTAACACTAGGTCCACTACTCAGTTGATATAAATCCTCAGACAATTATTGGTCAGCGTCAAAATACTTGCTTGGATTTCGACAAAATATTGAAAATCGTAGACTTTAGGGTTTGAATTCCGAACTGTAATACAAACTTAACTGTCACCTAAAATAGACGAAAATTTATATCATTCTAAGAGATTTGGCCAAACTTAAACACTGGAGATGATTGTAGGAAGAAACTTCCTTTTCCTAGAAACTGAGGGCATGGTATACTCTCTGTCACGGGTTTTAGTATTTTGTATTGGATTGGCTGCATACACATTATATTTAGTCTAGCTTGACTAATTTTATTTTAGGCAAGAGTACACCCTGCTTGACTAATTTTATTTTAGGCAAGATTTGGCCAAACTTAAACACTGGTGCTGCCATGTATACTTGTTTTAGGTTACTTGCGTAGAATCTGACAAGTTTATTGTTTTGCTCAATGATAAGGTCAAGGTCATTTTCTTCTCTCAAACTGGAGAGCGGGCAACTCCATTTATACGTCAAGCTGCTAAGAATTACTCAGCCTATGCTACATTCGCATTCGTGCTATGGCAGGAAGGAGAATCTTCATTGTGGTGGAATATGTAATGTACACTAGTTTGCTGTTTCTTTTACCCTCTATGTTGTGTATTTTTCCTTTCCCTCTCATGTTAATTTTTCTTTCTTTTTTCTTTTGGTGGGAGAGGGGTGTTGAATAGGTTCTTGATTTCCTGTTCTTTTGTCCTCAAATGTTCTCCCTCTCCCGCCTTCTCAAAAAAAAAAAAAAAGTTCTCCCTCTCCCGCCTTCTCAAAAAAAAAAATGTTCTCCCTCTCCCGCCTTCTCAAAAAAAAAAAAGTTCTCCCTCTCCCGCCTTCTCAAAAAAAAAAAAGTTCTCCCTCTCCCGCCTTCTCAAAAAAAAAAATGTTCTCCCTCTCCCGCCTTCTCAAAAAAAAAAAAGTTCTCCCTCTCCCGCCTTCTCAAAAAAAAAAAAAGTTCTCCCTCTCCCGCCTTCTCAAAAAAAAAAATGTTCTCCCTCTCCCGCCTTCTCAAAAAAAAAAAAGTTCTCCCTCTCCCGCCTTCTCAAAAAAAAAAATGTTCTCCCTCTCCCGCCTTCTCAAAAAAAAAAATGTTCTCCCTCTCCCGCCTTCTCAAAAAAAAAAATGTTCTCCCTCTCCCGCCTTCTCAAAAAAAAAAATGTTCTCCCTCTCCCGCCTTCTCAAAAAAAAAAAAAAAGTTCTCCCTCTCCCGCCTTCTCAAAAAAAAAAATGTTCTCCCTCTCCCGCCTTCTCAAAAAAAAAAAAAAAGTTCTCCCTCTCCCGCCTTCTCAAAAAAAAAAATGTTCTCCCTCTCCCTTCTTTATCATCTCTCATAGCTTCACTGGTTTCCATTATCTTTTGGTTTTTCTTCATTGAGTGAAGGTTGAACAGCTTGGAAGTTGATTTTGTGTGGTGAACAGTTTAAGGTTACATAGATCTAAAGAATAACAATAAAACATTATTGGAAGAGAAGACTTATATTACTAACTAGAAGGCATCAACTGTCATATCATTCTAAATCTTAGTCTTGTTTTGGGTACAAAACTACTTTACACGCATGTGTTTGATGGTAATAACATGGAGAAAATAATTACTTTCTAATATATTTCCTGAATTATGAATATATCTGGGTCTAGATTAAGTATGAATATATTTTTTCCTGGGTATAGTAAGTTGGTGTTCAAATTTGTTAAAAGTTACTCCCTCATCTTAAATGAATGATATTATTTGGAGTATGAGTTTCTAACTATACAAGTAGCTGATTTTGAACACGACACATTGAGTATTTTTTTCTCCAAAAAGGGCAAAAGAGGCATATTACCAACTTTTAAAAATAAAGTAAAATTGGACTATCTGATTTTTGTTTAAAGAGAAGTGTTGTCAAGGACAAAAGTTGCTTGAGTACCCCAATTTTAACCATGTCATGAAGAGAGTACTTCTCTTTATTTTCTTATATTATTGAATTTGTTTGATTTTTTAAATTTTCTTAGTTGATCTTTTTTATTTTTTTAAAACTAGTTCAGTATCTGTTGTTGATTCCAACTTTTAGTAGTTTTTCTTTATCCCTAAATTGTAAAGAATGCATAGGTCAATAATTCTCCTAACATTTTCCACATTCTTTAAAATTTGTCTCATTTTGGACTTAAATTAGAGTAGGTAACTTGATTATATTATCTTTAAAGGATGTCTGTAATCTGTATCTACTTCTTTGTTCTTTTAGCTCTCTTGCATATTAATTTCTTTTTCTAACAATTAATCAGCTGGGCCTCAATTCCAATTTAGTTGGGCTGGATGTGAATCCCCTGTCTTTTCTCTATATAGCCGATCATTTTATTAGTTTCTTCTTCTTATCAAATTTCACAAATAGCATTCCAAATATACCCGGAATCTTATTTTCAGTTAGCAACCTGGTTGCCTTTTTATTACTGTTCAACCGATATCTGAGTGGGGATGTCTATAAGTAATGTTATAAATAACGTTTTTTTGTTGTAGAGAACCAATCATCTCCACTGATTTGAAGCCTGAAAATCTTGTCGTTTATAGTTTTGTACTTTGCTATATGTCTACAAATAACAGAATTAACCTACAAAAGTGCGGCAACAGAGTTTGAGCATTGATTGCTATGGTCAGGTGTCATTAAGTAGTACCTTGAGGTACTCCTTTTATAAGTTACCTTGAAGTGCTTCATAATTGATGTATTTTAGCTAATAACAGAGAAAGACATTATGTTGATTGGATAGTCATCCTGTTGCAGCATCCTAAAAAAGTCTATTGACCACTGCTAGATGGAACTTTCATGACGTGATTTTAGTCAGCTAATACATGTTGTCCAGGCAATATTCTCTTCTTGTATGATTGGTTCCTCTTCCATGTCTAATATTGAAAAGAAAAGGGGCTATAATTTTATGTGAATATAGATCTCTTTGATGTGAAATGCATAACTTTTATCTAGTTATGACTATACCGTTTTGCTCTGCTCCTATGATAAATTTTCACTGAAATATTTTGTGATATGACCTTATGTCCTATCTATACAGGTTAGGGGTCGAATCTGCTCCTGCCATTGTATTTCTAAAAGAAACAGGTGTCAAACCTGTTGTTCATCATGGCAAGTTTATTCCCTCCTTATATATATTTCATACTGTCATAACTTCTGGTGGCTGTGATAAGTGATGTCTCTAAGATAGCAAGCTAAAAATATGTACATGATTGTAGGCTATGTGAACAGTTCATTGTTTGTGGATATTATGGAGAAGAATAAATATCATGGTACTTATCTTTTCTCCCCTTTACCAATGTTTTTATCTATTTCGTCAGTTTCATAAATTGTTTCATCTGATATGTTTGTGCTGGCTAGTTAATTTGAGATTTTGGTATATACATTCCAGTCGGCCAGGTTTATTTTATTCATGTTACTGTAGTGGTTGCAATCATAGTGTAAATTTGGTGCTCATTATAGATTGTTTTAGCAAATTTCCCCCTGGAGTTATCCTGTTTATTCTTGTTGAATGATGTTAGTTTTTCCAGAATCAATCAAGGAGAACACCTACTTCAAACTTCTCATCACCACTTTTTCCATGATGCTATGAAGTGTTTATTGCTCATTGATTTCAAGTAAAGTTCCTCCAAGTAGTACCACTTCACCTAGATTTCTTTTTGTTGACTAAGGCCTAAGTCAACTAATTATCATTGTGGCTAGAGCTGGCAGTAGTCGAGTGAACATAAAAGACAATATAAAATTGAAGTCTTAAAATGATTGTTACATCCTGCGTTGTGCATTTGCCTATGCTCATTTAGAGTGTCATGAAATGGCTCTTGAGGGATAGTTAGTAGTTAGTACTATGTATACAGACGCAAACAAGGAATTATATTTCATTACTAGCTAATTGAGGTGTAGTTATTCATGTGACCACTGTAGTTACCGTGGTAACTCTTTATATATTGTACACAGATGTGGCAGCTCTTTTTTTGATGAAAAGGTATGGGCATAGTTGTGGCAATTTAGCTGCTTCAAATTTGTTCCCATGTTCTGCATAAACTGGTCTAGGAATTTTCACGACAGTCATGACATTGACCATTTAACTAATTTTTCTACATCTATGCCTGAGTTGAAGACTACCAACATGCAAATTGGTACAGTCATTCATAGCACTCTATGAATGCATATCTGGGTATCTTCAGATTGGATTATTTTCAGTTGACAACATGCGGAAATATGAGTTCCAATGTTTGTGTTGTGATCATAATTCAAGGATGATTATATTTGTGTCTATATGTCTTGAATTCTCCAAATTTGGATGGAGAAAAACTAAGATGCTGATTATTGTGCTTTAGATCCTGATATAGAAATATGAAAAAAGACTTCAAAAATTGTGCCTCTGCTAGTATGTGTCTTACAATCTTTCCTGAAATAGTTTTAACATGGATCTTGCTGGTTTTTGTTTCGTACTTATTCAGTGCTTCCACAATTGAGGAGTGTAACTTCAAAGGAATTGGGTTGTGATCCGCGGGGTTTTTCACGTGCTGGAAAGGATACCAAGATATGGTATTGTGTTGTTTTAGTTGGGAGGTATAGCAAGGAGCTCAATGAAATGCGTGAAGTGAGCTCTTTTTTCTAGTCTATTTTTCTTAATGAAAGCTTCTACACTGTAATTTGTCTTTTCCATCTCAGATGTTTAGTTGATTATCTTTCCATCTAGTTTTAGAAAATCTGAATGGAGATTAGCGGCAGATGTAGTGTGATAATTTTGATAGAGGAAGAGAGTGGGAGGGGGGGTGGGGACTTTGTGTGTGTGTGAGAGAGAGAGAGATGTTGGCACTAGTAATACCATGAATCTGCCCGAGTAGGGGCCGAACAAAAGACCCAAGCCCATGAATGACATGAACTTATAAAGTCCTATTCAGCGTATGTACTTTTGTGATGTTAATATGGCCATGCTAGACTACCTGGATCATACGAAATCTGCGTTGTGGGTTGCTAAGGATCACCTGATAATACATAGAAGATGTGCATCTCCAACAATTAGAACTGTCTTAACAATTCTATTTAAGAATGTTGAGATGAAGGTTTAATTAGAATTGGAACACTTTAATAAGATACCAACACCTAGAATAATCTGTCCATAATGATGTCTACTTGTCTGCATCTTCATATTATATATGCCTTCTCCGTTTTGTTATGTCCTATATAAAAGCTAAAGATCTCATCCTTCCAATGCATTTTCCGGTGAACTCCTTTAATCCTAAAATGCGGTAGAGACTTCCCCTGGGGCCTGAAGTACTTCTCATTATGACCACCACTTAGGTAGATTCATATGCCCCAACTCTTGTTTTACATTAAGCGACATGCAAAAAATGTTAAATGCTTTGAATGTCTGTTACATTAGCTGATGGTGTAAATTATCTATCACATAAGACCATGCGCAGGATTCAAGAAACCCTTTCAAATGATAGAGATTTGACTGCAGTGGATCAAGATCTGCCATCTGCACCAGCTCTGCTTGCACTAAAACAGAAACGGCTGACATTTACCTGGCTTGATGGGGAAGCACAGAAAGTGAGAACCTCTCTTCAAATTTTGGCATTGCGTTGGTTAAATAGTGACGTGATTACATTTTCTGTAGCACCAGTGGTTTTTAACTTTTTTTTTGATAACCGAGAAATCCGTCCTTGACCCGCCCTTTGGACCAATCACAGCCTTCTAAACTCGGTGGATAATGGGCCCGCCCCTCTACTCTTCTCCACATAAATACCGGGCTTCGCTTTGCATGGTGTGGGGCTTGAACCTGCGACCTAAGCCACAAATCCTCCACCTTTTGCCACTTGAGCTAGGCCAGTGGTTTTTAACTTTAGCACCCTAATTATCATTGCCTTTTATATTATTAGATCAATCTGTTAGTAGATTCATACCCATCAGCAGTAGGAGTTGTCTTTTGACAGACTGATGGAGTGGAGTCCATAGAGAACTACAGAAAAGCATGAATTTAGATTCTTTAGCATTTATTTTCTAGAGTGAAGATCAAACTCCTTCCACCTCTTATCTTTGATATTTAACTAGGAATCTTTCAATTACTTGTTTGTGCGTATTTGACCCCCCATCTTAGATTCTTATAGTGTTTCTTGAAAAAAAATCAGTTCTAGGGAACTTCTGTGAATTTACTTATTCTTTTGCACAATTTTGGAGAAGGTGCATTAACTGATTGCCTTGATGGTTTTATTTTATTTAGCTATTACAGAATAATGGATATAGAGGATCCATATTACACAGCTCCAACTAATTTGGGATTGGGGATTAGTTGATTGATTACTTGATAGGTTCTAATGTCCTGTTGGTTTTGGATCCAAATGTTGTTAATCTTGAATACTCGTCATGTTTTGGAAACCTTTTTTTTTTTCCTTTCTATAGTTGAGAGATGCTCCCTGAACTTGAATGTGAGTCATATAGCTAACTTTCTTTCCCTATGCTATTATTCCTCTAAATCTAGGCTTTTATTTATATAATAAATAATCTGAGCATGTAAGTTTTGATTGGTTCTTATGTTTATGTTGGATGACTCTTCTTTCTGCCATGTTGAAGGCTAACAGCTTCTCCGTTCTACAGAGTTACTGTTTCTTCTACATTAATTCAGAAAATAGTTATGAGACCTGTGGGCCGATGAGGGATATAACAGACACAGCACAATTGTTCATTGTACGCTATGATAGGAATGATACAGAGGATGTTGGAAAACAGCCAACCAGCAAATTCTCAGAATTGTACAATGTTGAAACTGATCCTGCAGCTCAGCTTGTGGCAAAATACAATGGTTCTAATAAAATTGAACAGGTCAGTAGACTGACAGAGATCCCCTGAAATACAATAGCAAGTCACATGATGATTCTGGTTTTCTCATTCTCTTGTGATTTGAGTATAAACTCACTAGCTAATCTATCAAGTGTTCCTTGACAGCAGCACCGAAATATGTATATAAAGCATCTTCTCCCTTGCTCTGTAGAGCAATTCTTTTTTCTGTTGAAAACAGATTACAGCGTCTATAGTGGACGATATCAAAGTTGTTCCTTCCACGGTTCTCTTTGCTTCACTCAGTGATGAGCCTTCCAAAATTGCTTCTAATTGAGCATTTATAGCTCTGTTTTTTCTTCCTAAACTATTTACTTTTCCCACTGGTTTCCTTCCAAAATTCACATGTTCGCATGATACCACTTTTAGATAGTTACGCAAGGTCCCTCATAAAGATTATAAAAAAGCACGTATGTTGTGAAGTTGGAAAAACTTGTGAATTTCTGTTTTTGAGCAACCCCTTATAACTAACTAGGACATGCAAAAACAGTTCACTCCTTTCCATCTACTAGACTGCCTCATTTATAGTCAAATGCCTCTTGCTATAAGAACATGCAAGTAATATGCTTTTCCAAATAATATTTGGCTCTCTAAGTGTTTTCCCTGTATGGTATTTGACTGAATTATCCGCTTTCATGAGAAATAATCTAGGTAAGAAAATATAGTCTATCCTGAGATTTGTTTGACTCTTCATTATCGAGCCAACTACTTGTATGAGAACGTTCATGATGATTATATCTAGATATCTAATGTATGGTAAATTGGAATGACAGATCGTACAATGGATTTCTGAGATTATCAAAGATGGTGACTCAAAGAACCTTCCTTCATTTGTAAGTTAATTTCCCAAATCTCTCTGTTCACACCAAACGGATCTTGTTCTTATTTTTTGGTTCAATGGTGTTTTGGGTTTGAAAATGGATCTTATAAATGACGCCCCTCCTTCAAGATTGTAAGCTCTATTCATGTCAGCAGTTGCCAGTTGGTGTAGTTGATATACCAGAACTTCGCATGTGCAGAATTATTAACCCTTTGCTACTAAATCTATATGGAGATTGATCTATCATCTCTCACTTGGGTGGAATTATGGATACTAGTCTGGAAGGTACTTTATGAATGTATGTGGGAGGAGTGACAGGAGCAATGTCCTTTTAATCAACGTGGGAGGAAAAATAGATCTCAATATCATGAGATAATGATTTCTCATGTTATTCATATGTTGATTATTGCAAGGATGCAAAACAATGGAAACTTGTCTTTGGCCCTTTCCTAGGCTCCTTTTCTATTTCTGTATCTTTATATATACATTTTGTTGCAGAAAACAAGAACTCCTGAATTGGTCCCAGAGGATGCAGATTCCAGTTGGTCATCTTGGTCTGAAGGAACTGTTAGTCCTAGTAGAGGATTGATTCATAGTGTCAAAAGTTTCCTAAATAAAGTTCATGATTACAGTGGCGATCCAAGAGTTGGACCTTTCTTGCTCCTGGCAGCACTTATCTCATTTGGTAGTGTTTGGTTTAAGAGAAGTCAGGTAGCTCAGTCAAGCGAGGCTGATCATTCCAGCCAGAAATCCAATGAGCCAGAACGTTCGAACCAGCAGACCAGAGAGCCTGATCAGTCAAATCAGCCAAATGCAAAGGTAGTGGTAGGCACTTTCAGTTTGTACCTGAAACGATGTTTATATTGGCCTCTTTGAAAATTGACTTGGATCGTTTCCACCTTTGTATCTTTTTGCAGGACGCAACCATGCGAAAGCGAAGAACTCGCCCAAGAAACGATCTTGTTCCACCTTCTATGACCGACGTGGACCCAAAAGATGCTTACCAAGCGGAGTTTTCAGATTCTGATACTGGCTAGATGGATTCAAAAGATTTGCCGGTTTTTCTATTAACACAGGGTAGAAATTGAAACTGGTGGTGAGCAGGCGGATAACTAACAACCACCTCCTTTACCTAACTGTTTACATTGTTGGATTTGATACCATGTAGTCATGTACATTGAGCTCGATAAAGTTTCTTGACGTGTAAGCACATTTCCTCAGTAGTTTACTTTTAATTTATGAAGGAAAAAGAAAATAGAGACCAAGACAATATGTCATGATTCTGATTTAAAAAACTACCATTATATATTCGCTTCCATTTTCTTTTCTTACAAATTGTTTAGTTACATAGAGTGCGTAAACATTAATTTTATGAAATGTCTGACAACCATATGAGGGGCTTAAATTTTGATATAACAGGAAGTGTGTAATCCATTGTTTGTCATGCAGTAAAGGGCTTACTATTTTGGTCCCATTGGTAGATGGTCCTCCTAATCAAGAATTGGGCTTTATCTTAAATAAAGACATCATCTGCTCAGATAAAGGCTTGGAAACGTAACATATTTGTCTGGTGATTCAGGTAGTCCAGCAAAAAAGCACAAGTACTTTCCATCAGACAAATAAGAGTCCCAACAGAAACAGAAATTTATGGTTTAGCTTTCATCAAAAACTGTAAAAATACGGTTGTGTCTAAGAATCATAACAATGAAAGAATCTTGAAATAAGTTATAGTAACTACTCCTGCAACAATTGTTGGTTACAACAATTCACCTTTTTGATCGAATAACTTCAAACCCCAGCTATTATCCTCACAATGTCTCACATGAGGAACAATGTTAACTGTGTTATTACTTGCTGTTTTCTTCTTGCAATCGTAGTAAGGGGGAGAATGATAACATGGCTCCAAAGACGTAGCTCGAAAACAAGGCGGATCATGGACTGTCCCTTTTTTAAACTTGTATAAAATCCATGGCTTCAAACCTCCAAGACTATAAGCCACATAACCAAAAGTGGACCATCCACTTGTAACCAATTTATCAGTTAAACTCAGCAAATACATTTCTGCCAAGGCCTTTCTGTCATGCATCAGCTTCTCAGTTTGTTGATGCTCTTCATGACTTGGCTGAAAAACAGTAACAATCTCTCCTGTTACAGTAGGATTCTGCCAATACATGTTCCTAATCTCCTCGAAGTATTGTGAACTCAGAGATGTCATCAAGACGCTTATAGTCTTCGTCTTGCTAGAATAATTGACTATAGGCTCATTCAGGTTAACCTGTGGTAACAGATTCTCCTTTGTTGCACAAGCTAATATTTGATTCAACACATACTTAAAATTGCTTACACCTAAACTGAAAACTCTAATTTGAATGCCTATTTTTTCATCTGCTTGAGCTAAATAAGCTTGATAGTACCTAGTAATAAGCCCCCATACAGAATTTGTTGGATGGAAAAGGTACTTACCCAAGAAGTGGAAGACAGTTTCTTTCTCTGGAAAAAGATTGTTTAACTCTTGCTCGAACGATGGGATCAAGAAAAGAGCAGGAACATAATAGTTATTTGACTTCACAAATAGCCAAGGGACTTTGTGGAGAAAAGTTTGGTCAGTGTCACAGAAGAATAATTTATCTTGCACATCAAAGTCATGAGATAAATGAAGGTAGAGGAATGAAGGTATTCTTGACTTGCCTGTGACATTATTTCTCACCATATAACCATAGGAATGTGGAGATTTCTGATTAAAGCTACTAAACTGATCAATAATAGGAAAATCTGGAGGAAGCAACCAAGAAACTTCAGGAAAAGGTTCACAAAACAGGTTATGCAAATTAGCTCTGGGGTCAACCAGAAGGACTCTATTTGTGAGTAGAGCATAAAGGAAAGCAGAAGTTAAGGTTAGTATTCTGTTCCCTAAACCACTATACGATATCCAAACAACGTAATTACAAACTGAAGAACCACTGCTGTATTCACCGGACTTTATAAGGTCTACTGTTTTGTTGTATAATTCTGTGTAAGGTCCGCATTGCTTGTGAAGAGCTTCGTATCTTCTTAACCCCGAGATAAGATAAGAGGAAGGCTTATGCTGCAGAGGTTTGCTATATAAGTGTGATTCATACCTACTCAAACAAGATGTTTCATCAAATCCAGTAGGAAGAAGACCACCAAGTAGTTTATCATCTTTTGGCACTGTCAGTGGCTGCAGAATATCCTTTTCAGATACTGTGGCTGGAAGAAAGAAAACGAAAAGAGTAAGATTACTGCACAATCTCAGTAGAACAAACAAGTATTTTCTCTGCATCAGAAAAGTTAAATTCCATGAAATGGAAACTTCTGTTGCTAAACTTGCTCCTTTGTTTTAGCTTTATTCATTATGAAACATGTGATTACATAATGAATGACATGTCGCGTAATTTCTATACATATTTTCAACAAACTTGAATTGCAGAAGAGAAGAAATACTATACAAGTGAAAGGAAAAGCAAATAAGTGGGAAAATAAAGAGGAAATGCAGCACCTTTTGAATGTTTAACATGAAAAATTCTAGCTTCAGCCAAAGTCCACAAGCAATCAGAAGGTAAGTCCCCGAAAAAGAATGCAACTGAGAAAACAACCGTAAGAACCATCAAGAGAACAACTATAAAACCCACGAGTGTCATTGGATTCGGACCCCATTTCAACTCTGAATTCTTCAAAACAGCACCTGATTCGCGATCAGTAGAAACTTGCTGATCATTGAAGGTTTTCTTGGATCGCTTCATAGTCACTCGAAGCAAGTAGAACTGAAAAGACAGTTGCAAATGTAGAATAACAGATTTGGCAAAGAGTTAACAACAAATTCAATGGTTGGTGGATACATTATGTACCGATTAAATTAATTTCAATTTACTAGTGATGATTGCTTTCCTTTGTCTGCAAAGTGCAGATCATCTTGCCTCTATTGTTGTTTCCTTTTTTGTTATACATGACTTTCAATGTTGTTCATTTTGGCTGTTAAAATCTTTTGATCATTCATAGAATGTTGGTCGAATTTGGACAAACATGATACTTTGAGCTTGAGTTTTTATATTCGACACCAACCCCCTCGAACTATAATTGGGGGCAAGACATGACCGCGACTTAAAGAAAAAAGTACCCTCGAAAAGATTCAATGCCATTACTATTTCAGGTCAATAAGTTGTATACTATCAAAAGTTATTAATGTTCTTACAATGTTAAGCAACTAAAATTAGTCCAAAACAAGAAGAAACACATAATTGGATGTTTACTTTGAAAGAAGGCAAGCTTTGACTTCTAGAGAGTTGGTACATTAAATTAAAACTATATACAGATACAAACTGGAAGATATATTTGTCAAATAGTTTTTTTTTTTTTCAATTATTCTTATTTCTTTAGCCATCAATTATTAACAACTCATTGTTAAGAGCTCAAGAAAGTAAAATCCAAATATAATTATGTTTATCTGTTAAAAGTTTTGGTTGTTTTCCTTCTGATATATAGTATGATATTGTAAAGTTTTGAGTTCAAAGTATATAAACTCATAATCTAAAAATATTATCTCTAGTGTCATAGTCAGGATTTTCACTAAGAAAGTTCAAAAGTAAACACATAATGAAATTCAAGGAGATTCAACATCTACTATATATACATAAAAATATTTTTAACTATATATAAACTCATAATTAAAATAATCGAATGAATCCCCTCAACCGACTCCGCCCTAGAGTTTATCAAAATCAAATTATCTAAAAAAAAAAAAAGTTATACTTAAATTATAACTCATGAATATATGCAACTAATAAATAGTTACCTAGAAATAAAACACAACTTTGTTACAATAATTTGAATATAAAATTATAAGGAAGGTGACTTTTGGCTTTGGCATTTCTACCTTGGTGTTTGGTTTGTGTGCTTGTGGCCATCATGCGATAAATGAAGGATGGGAGGTCCCCTGTTCCCTACAAATTGAGTCAGCAAAAGAGAAGGGCCAACCATTGAAGATAAGCAAAGCCGCTATGAAACCAAATCAGACACGTGTCCACCTGGTATTTCATTCTTGATTTTCCTAAAAAATACAACAGTTTTCGGTTCTTGTCTTGAAAGTCTCAAAAGGGTGGTTGGAATTTTGAGCTGTGGTGCTTTCAAATTGACAAAGTACCAACCTTTATCCTCAATTTTCAACAAGGGAAAAGTTTGCTTCAAGAAAAAAAAATAAAAAAATTCAATGGCGACTGCTTCTTCTTTGGGTTCATCAACTCTGTTACAATCCCAAATTAGTGGATTTGGCGGGAGTCAAAAGCTTCAAAAGATTTCTTTCTCCAACCCCAATTCACTCACTTTCACCAGGTTTTTCTAATTTCTTAATTGTCTTACTTTCTTTTCCCCTAAAAATTAACTCTTTTACTTGTAATCGTTGTACTTGGAGTTATGGTCCGCAAGTTAACTAGATTGCTAGCCTGGTGTGGGAAGTTTTGAATCAGTCATTTCCACAGGAAAAAAATCGGACCTTGATGTTTTTGGGTGTGTAGAAAGGGTGTATGGATCTTTTTCTTGGTGCTGTTGTGATAACAGGAATTTTTGCACTCCCTATGTTTGTGATATGCTTCATATCCTATTTGAATTTGATTTTCCTGTGTGTGGTAAGCAAATGGTCTTGAAGAGTCAATGTTCTAAGCTGGAAAATATGCAATTCAGGATTGTCTTGTGGTAGACAATTTAGAATCTAATAGCATCAAGAACCACCCTCTTCAATTGGCAATTGGTTGATAATGTAAAGCTCATGCAAGAATGCTTCTTGACAATGTCATGTTTTTTTGACATTCTGATTAATCCTTGTTCAAGTCACTTTGATTTCTCTGTTTTTCAACAGGCACCAACCATAAGTTGAATTTGATTCCAGTAGCTATTAACTATCTATCTCACTGATGAGATTATGCTTACTAGGTGATGCAATGTTGCTTATATAGTTGTAAAAATGAGCCGATTTCTTGAATATATCAGCTGAGTTCATGCATTTTTTGTTCTTTTTGGACACGGACCATTCATTTACTTTTCTTGCTAACAACTGCATTTTTCTTTCTTATTTCCTATCTTAAAATATAGGAAATTTAACTAGTAGGTGTTTATCTTTCTGCAACTATGCCCCCTTAAACTAGCGTCACAATCTGTCCAAATATAGTTCCTAATTTTGTTTGTAAATGCAGGAGGAGAATTCAAACTGTGGTGAACGCTTCTTCTCGGGTGGATAAGTTCTCAAAAAGCGACATTATTGTTTCTCCGTCCATCCTTTCTGCTAACTTTTCTAAATTAGGAGAGCAGGTTTGTGGTCATATGGATCTCTTGCCCTACCATTTCATATAGATCTTATAAAGGTGTATTTCTATTTGGAAACTGGATATAAGAAATATTTCTATTCATCTACAAGTTTAAAATATTGAGCAAATGTATTTTGCCTTTCTCATTTTAGGTCAATTCTTTTATGAATTTCTTCTTTTTTGTTTGTGGTTTCCCTTAAGAATGGCTCTTAAGCTGGTTAATCATTCATCACATGTAAGTGTTTTACTCTTGTGCCTTTCATGCATTTAGGTGAAAGCAATTGAGCAGGCAGGCTGTGACTGGATTCATGTAGATGTGATGGACGGTCGATTTGTTCCAAATATAACTATTGGACCCCTTGTAGTTGATTCCTTGCGCCCTATCACAGATCTACCATTGGATGTGCATCTGGTATTTCTTTTTTTTTTCATGTGGTAAAACTATTTCAGGTCTATATGCGTGAAAATGCTTTTGCTAATGTTCAATTTCAACCGACCATTGCAGATGATTGTCGAACCTGACCAGAGAGTACCTGACTTCATAAAAGCAGGTGCTGATATTGTCAGTGTTCACTGTGAGCAATCTTCTACGATCCACTTGCATCGTACAATAAATCAGGTCTGTCTTTCTTTCTTTCTTTTCCTTCTTCAATTCGAATTAGCAAAATCAATGTCTCCTTGCATAATACGGATCCAAACTGTACTTATGATATCATACAAGGATCCTAGAAAGTTCTTATCAACAGTGTTTTCGAAAGTGTTAATGCACTGCAACCTGAAAAATACCTCTACCTCGAGTCTTTTGGATTACATAATAGGTTGGCCCATGAAAAATATATTTTTTGTAAAAAGGCTACTTAGCTGCTCAATATAGAACTGTTTGTAGTAAGTGCACAAAATGACATTCAAATTAAGCTATGTTAGGCATATTGATGCATTGCTTCTGTTTGGCTACTGCAGCTAGTTGTGTGAACCGCAATGACTGCTAAAGTGATCTTTCAAACAAAGACTTGTGTTTCTCAGTGTGTTTCCTATGAAATTTTCTGCATTTTTCAATAGGAGCAAACCTACAAATTTCCTGAACCTTTTCTTTGGGACTTGTTAAGTGCCTTTGTCAGTCTCTTGAATTTTTTAGCTTCACGTATCTAAAAGATTTACTCTTGATTTTGTAATTCTTTAGAACTTTTGATGCTCAAAGGCATGTTTGTTTTTGTCGAAATACTAGATTTCTCTTTGTTAGTAATGACTATCTACTCATAGGAATTTGATTGCAAACCTACTTTAAAATGGCTACAGAAACAGGCTTCTTGTTAGGAATGTTGTACATAAGTAACAGAATATCACCAGCCTAACGTTTTCACTTACTACAAATTTTCTATTTGTAAAGATCAATCCATGCTGATTCGCGGTATCCTGAATTCTAAATACTGGAATTTTCCATTTACCTTTATTGCATGCTTTTTCTTTTAGGATATCAGTTATAAATGACTTGTTGGAGGTAATTGATTAATTATTCATGATGAATTTTGTTACTTCTATTATAGATGATGTCTCTCTGAAACATTTTCCACATGATGCAAAGCATCCTCACACCATGGGGGTTAGAAAAAAATGTAGAGTGCTTGCTTTTCTTACATTGAACACTTACTCATTTAAAATTTCTCTATAAGATTTCTGATTACCTTTTATATGATCTACTTTATCTATTTAAAATGAACTATCAGTTCTAGAGAAATTATATAGGATCATGGTTAGGTGTGTTCCATGACATTGAAAATGGTGTGCTGTAATTTGTAATTGTAAGAGCCATATATGTGATATAGAAATTCAGCTGGTGATATTTCAGAATATTATTATTTTGTTACCCAAAGATATAGTTCTAACTTCATGGTAACTTGTGTTTTTTAGCTGTCTTATTCATTGTTTCACCTTTTAAGTGTGTCTTGACCACCTTATTGATTGTTTATTTTTCAGATTAAAAGTTTGGGAGCAAAAGCTGGGGTTGTCCTCAATCCTGGAACCCCTTTAACCGCAATTGAATATGTCCTTGATGGTAAGATATTGCTTCTTAAGAAAACTTTTTTATTTGATGAAGTAAATGGTTTCATTGATGGCATCAAGAAGATGCAAATTACAAAAGATATTGCATCCAAAAATAAAACTGAGCTAGCTCCCAAGCAAAAAAAGTCTACTCTAGAATTAGGGAGCTAACAGAGAACAAAAGGTTGTCATAAGAATCCACAGGGAACAAATTGTGCCAGCTTAACAGAAGCATTAAGCACCTAACCTTTATAGAGTGATTGGGAGTTGATACACCATCAAAAACATCTCTTATTCCATTCTGTCCACAAAACCCAAAAAATGCTTGCAGAGATCGTTCTCCAAATCTTCCTGATGGCTTGATCAACTTTCCATGTCTCCAACTTTCAAAGGTTTCCTTGATATTCCAAGGCATGACCAATTAAGTCCAAAAAGAGAGAAGAAAGTGCTCCATAAATCTGTAGCAACTGTGCAGTGTAGAAACAAATGGTTGTTGGTCTCTGTACTGTTATGAGTTATGACACTTGTAGCATCTATTAAAAATTTGGAGTTTTCATTTCCTTAAGTTAAGAGACAACTTCCCAGAGATGATTCTCTTAGTATTTTTCTTATAATTTTCTGCTTCAATTTTCTTCTTTTATATTGTGATGTGAGAGTCAATAATGAAATTGGAATCGAGAGATGGGAGAAGTACTCCTCTAAATAGGTGATATAGATTATGTTATCTTTTAAACTTGACTTCATATGGTAGAAAACATGTCAAATCACCTTAGCTCCTACTAGTCTGAGCTATGCTGAATATACTGTGCAATGCCGCAACGGTTCAAGATTGATGAATGAAGCAAAAGCATTGAAAGTGTACCCTAGAACTACTTGTATATTAGTTTGAGTGCTCCAATGAAAAACTTACCTTAGAGATATTGATTTGAGAAGCAAGGTTATAGAGTCCCCCACATGAGCTAGTCTTTTGTATTGAGTTAGGCTCAAGGTATATTATTCAGATATGCTATTAGAGTCGGAACCGATCCTTATTCTTGGTTTCCCTAATAAATAATAATGGGCAATTATATGATTTTAGACAATCCTTACCTCCTAAGTTAGCTGTTAAAGTTGAGTAAGCTCAAGGTCCCATTTTCTTAATATGAGGTCCCGTATTTTCAATTGTTTAAGCTTTCGTCAATCTTTAAAGGGGTGGGGAAATAGACATGTAGCAAAGTTCTAATCTGGTTACCAAGGATCTTCCTGTCTATAACCTGTATGCTGCCTCTGGAAAGCTAGATCAGAAAAGGCACTAAGCTTTGAATCCAAAGTGAGCCAGGTTGATAAATTGCTTATAGTTTCTTTTTCGTGCAACAGCTGTTGATCTGGTGTTGATTATGTCTGTAAACCCTGGATTTGGGGGACAGAGCTTCATTGAGAGTCAGGTCAAGAAAATCTCGGACTTGAGAAAAATCTGCGCTGAGAGGGTAATTTTTTTTACCATTTTTCAGTCTCTGCAAACTATGCAATGTGATGACATTCTTATGTTAACTTTGCAGGGATTAAACCCTTGGATTGAAGTTGATGGTGGAGTTGGTCCCAAAAATGCTTACAAGGTGAATGATGCTCTCCCGTGATTATAAACCCCTCTCCCATTAAGCTTGTTACCTGACCCTCATTAACTCTTAAAAGATTTATTTTTCTTTTCCATGTATTGTTGGGATAAGTCATAGGATGTGAAGGATAAATCTTACCTGCAGACAGCATTGCAAGTGGTGTGAAAATGCTACTTCGGGATTGTTGTATCTTGTGAATTCGAATCTTTTCCTAAATTGTTCTGATATTCTACCAGGTTTCATGGAGCACAACCTTATCTTTCTCCTAATTTTGCCATTTATTGCGGCAAACGTGTTTTATATTGTACTGAAGAGTAACCTACTTTCAAGTTGTAGAGAATTGCGTGTGGTAATGACAAAGTGAACACGGTGTATCAAAGCAACCAACCATTTATCCTTATGAGATTACGATTTAACAGTCATTTTTTTCTTGCAGGTCATTGAAGCTGGAGCCAATGCCTTGGTAGCTGGTTCTGCTGTCTTTGGAGCTCCTGATTATGCTGAAGGCAAGGATATAAAATTCTTTATTTTGCCATACTGAGAAGCTTGGAACTTGATGTTTATTGATTAATAAACTTAGAACTTACATATTGTGTGAACATGTTGCAGCTATTAAAGGGATCAAGACGAGCAAAAGGCCTGAAGCAGTTGCTGTATGAGATTTCTGTGTATGTTCATCGTCACAACTGTTAATACAGATCGTTAATTTCTGATTTTTCATCTTTTTCAGTCAAATTACATTAAGATAGTTATTTCCTTCTCATTATCATATCTTTATAACCTTGTGTGATCAGTAGAGGGAACCATGTTTAAGGTTGACCTTTCATATCTTTGTATTCATTAAACATACAAAAAGTTTATGCCACATGTATTTACAACAGAGATTTCTGTTATTCATAGATGTTTTACAAGAGGATCACTATCAGTGGATTGCAGTTTCATCGTTTACGTTTCTGTGGAGTCCTTAACAGTAGCTTTTTTTACATTGATGCAGATGACAGAGCGATACGTAGTAGCAAAGCACAAATAGTTGCGAGACTGCAAGCATGGTTCACTCTGCAACCTACACGAAGAGGATAAATAAAATAACCCACCTCTCGGAGGTTGTGTAATACTCTATATGTTGTATAACTTTTCTTGCATAGGGAACAAGATGAATCTGTACTGAATATCCAATTTTCAAGATGACATTTTATAGATGTTAATGAGTTAGTGTCAAATTCTGAAAAAATGCCCTTTTCCTCTAGGAGAAGAAAAAATAAAAAGAGAATGAGAAATAAATGGTTACAAACTGCAACCATATTCTGTGGCGCTTTAGTCCCAGTATGGCATCCACATTCGAAATTCAACAAAATCTTTTATTCTTTCAGATGTTGGATACTGCAGGAATTAAAAAAGATCGGTATATATAGAACACTATAAACCTTTGATACAGATTAAAGGTACAAAATTTCATAAATTGTACAAGAGAAAATAAAATGACGGCTAGAGTGAGACAACTCATATCTTGACAGCCAAACTTTAAACTACAACTGGCATTTTCTAAATAACCACAAAAATTGGAAGCCTACAGAAATGAGGCAACAATAACTTATTATAAGGAATTCGAGAAAAGAAAAACATGGAGAGAATCACCATGAAAAAGGACTGGCTCCTAACAAGAAAATCTCATTCTCTATGTTCTTGATCCATTGACATACTCGATTGCAAGTCTTAATAGCTAGAGCCTGCAAGGTGGAAATTTACCAAACGTTAAAAACTGTAAGATCACAGGTAAATAGTGCAATGCTCACATTCCCAAATAATTGGCATAAGAAAAGTCATAGGATCACTATTGTGAATAATACCCCACATGTCAAGCACATTGATGAAGCTTAAACTATTAAACCATATTGAAGTTTGAATACACAAAATCAGCTTTGACGTACTTATCAGAATTTCAGTATATAAAAAATGTACTCGTTGTGGTAAGTAAACTGACGCTAGTCCCGAAATAACATCCCAAATAATAGCTGTTTGACAATGATGCATAAAAAATAAGTTAACATGTATTTAGGGGTGGATTCTTTCTGTTGAGCAAATAGTGAGATTTTGATTTCAATCGCTAGGGCTCATGGCCTAGCCATTAACATATCTCATGTGTTATTATGAAGGGAAAATTACGCGGTTAAGCAAAGTTATACTACTTCATTACTCATCATAGCTATAGTTTGCTATAATTACCACTCAGGACTAACATTATACATTAATTACGCGGGCTGACTTCGAGTTTGTATAATTAGTCAGGTTTGTATATGTATAATTCACCAGAATATACAAATACATATGTATAATTTACAATTATCTAAACTATATACATATACAATTCACCTCTCTCCTCCCTCTCCCAATCTCGCTTGCCATATATACAAATACATATGTATAATATACAATTATCTAACCTATATACATATACAATTCACCTTTCTCCCACTCTTTGCCCCCTCTCTCTCGCCTCTCTCTCCCAGTCTCACTCACCTCTCTCCTCCATATAACATGTAGCTACGAATTGTAATTATCAAACTATAGCTATAGAGAGTAATTAGGCTATTTTTGAGTGGCTATATGTGAAAGTTCCCCTATTATAAATGGTAACCAGCTCACTACAGTACAGAACAGAAGTGAACTAAGGTCTATTAAATCTCATTGGTCTGCTTGTTTGAATTGCCAAAGTTTCAATACCTAAACTGTCCAATGAATAGTCCAAACCTTCCTCAACCAAAGACAAATGGAGTCACATCTAGCATATATAACAGCATCAAATTGATAGGTGGAATCTCTAAAATAAAAGTGACACTCAAGATATCACTTAGACAAACGATAGGCTTAGAAAAACAAAATAAATAATAAAACCTTGTCTACCCATAAAATGATAGGTGGAAAATCTCTCAAAAATAAAAGTGACACTCAAGATATCACTTAGACAAATAACAGGCTTAAAAGAACAAATAAATAATCAAACCTTGTCTGCCAGGGGATCAAATGCTGCATAAAGTTCGAAATCCTGAGTAACCCAGCACAGTAGAACTGCAAGATAAAGGTAAGGAAGTTATCCCAAGAGAAACTAAAACATTATCATGTGACAATGTCATGAGGCGTTTTTTCTATGTTTCTGAATTCCCAACCCAAAATTTAGTAACCATTGAAAGAAATTAAAATAAAATAAGGGTCAATACTGGAACCAAAAAAAGTGAAAACTGAACTTAATTATAGCGAACACCTTCCTGAAAGAATTCCAATTTTAAGGAATATGAATAATGATGCCAATTAATTACTACATAAATCCTCAACAAGAACAATTCATTTACTTATGTCTATGCACTTAGCTTTTAGAATTGGCTCAACGTACAAATATGAAAAGTATTTTTAAATAATTACCTGCAAACTTGCAAGGGATCACACTTTTCTTGCAATTACGACTCACTAGATTTATATTCTTTTCTTGTTCATGAATAACGACCAACAGCAACATGAAGTACAATAAAAATGAATAGGAGAATGATTTTTTTCTTTTGACATCTCTTACCCAGCAACTGTCAGTGTTAACCCAAAGACTTCTCATCCCAACCTCAAAGCTTTGACAAGAAAATTAACCTGCTCTACAGTACTATACAAGCAGAAAGATAGATAGATCTAGGTTCTATAGACTTATTTTAAATTTGAAAAAAAAAAAGATTTAGGATAAGTAGATCAGATTATCTATGCAACTTGGACCTCAATTAACTAACTTTGTATGCTATGTTATGGTGGAAAAAGTTTCTGTGACAATGATCACAAAAGGCAGCAGTGACATGTCAGCTGTAGTTCTCTGACAGCAAGAGTCGTCTAGGAAGGAAATGACTGTCAACACTGATTCATGTTAACTGTTTAATTAATAGCTTATTTCTGCCATAAATATTATATGCAAACATTCAATTAGGTGAAGAAAATAGAAAGGTCTTCATGCTTCAAGAGCTTAAGAGGAGAGCAGGGGAAGCAGCCAAAGTACGTACCATAATTTTCATCCCTTCTGAACTGAGTTTTGTGCGGTCCAATTTCCTTGTCATGCATGGATGCATAAAGCTTCTGGTAAGCTCTATACAACCTGCAGAAAAAAAATCTCGTCTTTAAGGGGGGGAAAGAGACAGAAGTATTGTTTGTTATGACAGAAACTTGATCTTAAAGTAATACCTTTTCTGCTGTTGTCTATTATTTACTGGTGAGGAAAACTCCGACGACACATACTGGTCAAGATAAATACTTCGATACATAAAATGCCAAAGTCCAGCAGGACCACCAACACCTATGAATGCTTCAGCAAATCTCTCTGATGATTCTCTAGTATGTCCAGGCTGACCCAGATGAAGGGAGACTGCTCCAGAATGAGAATCATGATCAGCAGGTAAATCCTCAACACGCATGCCACCATCTACCATGGATCTTTGAACTTCATTAAGTACATTGGACTCCAGAAGTACCTTTTCAATACGAATCCTACAAGATAGATAAGAGCTTTGCCTTAACATTGCTATTATGGGAAAGATAAAAGTAGTTTAGTTTAACAAGCTAATGCCTCTAGACGGAATTTAAGAACAGATATACATGGCTCACATTTCCCATGGTTCAGAGATCTAATGGAAACAAAAGAAAAAACTTCAGCTTTGAAAAGTAGAACCAAATGTACTTTGAAAAAAAAGAAATGAAAGAACATCATTTACCTGCAATCTTTAAGATGATGAAAGGCATCTGAACTTGTAGTAAGCAATATTAAGTATGTGTCAACCTGTAATATACAGCACCAAAGTTGGGTAATTTGGAAAAATCAAGATCCTAGAATTATTGTAAGACAACCTACTATCAAGAATCAAAAAGAGATTTAACTTAAAAAATTTCATCAGAAGATACTTTCTCTGTATTAAGCTGACAGTCTTATTTTGAATTGCATGGAATAAGAGAGTTAACATTTATAGTTGTACAAAAGAACAGCCAAAATATAAAAGATAAAATAATAGATTTTGACAGATTTGAAATTTTGTAAGAATGTATCTGTAGTACAAAGTAATAAATATTACCCTTTGAAGGGAAATTGACAACATTTTGGGAGAAGGGGACTATTAAAGAGTAATTTGACACCGTCCCAACTTACATCGAGGTAATGCACATAAGCATGTAGAAATGACATGGGATTATATCTTGGTAAGCAAATTGGTGAGAAGGATTCTGATGTCCTGCATGACATCAATGAGGTGTTATAACATAGCCTCCAAGAAATTAGTAAGTATAAATGGAATACAGACCTTGAGTGGGCTGTAACATGTGATCTATCATTTATTTTGTTATCATTTCCTTAACATGGAAGAAACCCCACCACCAAATCCTCTCTGCCCAAGAATCGTCAATGGTCTTTTCCCAGTTCCTCTCTTGGTGACAGGAACCCCAAATCAAGGTTAGGTCCTTTTCACTAGGCTATCACTCAGTTTAATATAATCTCTCAGCCATCAAATTATACTCCTTCCGTTTCAATATGTTTGTCCTACTTTCCTTTTAACTTTGTCAAAAAGAATGCCTCTTTCCTTTTTTGGCAACTCCTTAGTTCCAACTTTCCACATGACATGTTAAAGACCACATGATTAAAGGAAATTTTGGTACATTTGACATATCTTCAATTTAAGACCACAAAATTCAAAAGTCTTGTTTACTTTCTCAAAATTTCATGCCAAGTCAAAACCAGACAAATAAATTGAAACGGAGGAGTACTATTATTATGTAAGCTATGATCCAACCGTTCACAGTCAACAAGGGGCACAAAAAAAGAGAAAAAACTAAAGCAACAATGAGAGGGAGAAGCATTATGAACACCAACCACACAGAATAGAAGAAAAGAATTTGGATGCAATGTCATGATGATAAACAACTCCTAGCTATGTCAAAAGATACATTAGCTACATGCTGCCTCAGGACACAAGACAAATGTCCAGGAGAGAACTTGTAGGTGAGTCATTACACCAAATCAATAGGGACCATACGCATAAAAGTGAAAATTTCCACAGCAGCCCAGATCATGTGATGGCCAGATAAATGTTTTGGAGCCTCAAGAAAAAAGTGGTCCTTCGTTGCGGAAATGAATTGATCAAAGCACATGAAACCTAAGTGAATGAAATCTAGGAAACTTTGAAATGTAACAACTAGTAGAAATGATCTAATTACGTGAAACTAGACTCATATAAAGTAATGTGAAATTTCATAGTAGTAATTAGTTAAACGCTACTACACAATCCTACCAAGAATGCAAGGACAAATATACTAAAATTAGCACGGACATTTACAGTAACATCTGTATCCTCAAAGGCCACGTCTGCCTCGATAACTGACTGCCCCAATCATATATTCAAAAAGGTCAGCAAATTCAGGTACAATATGGACCATATGACTACAAGGTTTTACTTTGAGGACGAGTTACCAGCCTATTAAGGCTAAACAGCACCAAAAATATGCATATACATGTGCGAAATGAGCTTATCAATTGTCTCCAAATATTTGTACCAGATTCACAAGCAAATGGCCCAAACAAGAATCAGAACTTGCCTAAATGATTCAGAAGACATAATAAAGTTGGAGAGCAATAGCATATCATCAGGGTGAAGAGACGCTTTTTGTGCACCAACAAGACTGATAACCTGCAAATCAACTTAAAACAGAATGCTTTAGACAATATAGTATACTGAAACCTATGCACCACTGAAATGTGCAATTTGAAAGAAGAATAAGAAATAGAAACAAGACCTTGTGTTTACACATTAACAAGGCAAACAGGACCCCTGAATCAGCTACATCATGCAAGATGGCACTAGCAGCTTGCCTTGTCGTATAAGCAAGTGGAAGACATGTGTAAGCATGGAGAAAGTTAGCTGGGTTCCTGGAATCAAAATAAGCATAGCTAATATATTAGTATAGGTAATGACATCATTAGCACAGGTACAAACAGTTTCTATTAGAACCAAGTAAAAAAGTTTGCATTATCAGCAAGGTCAACTGAACAGCGTATTCTGAAAATTCAACCAACAAGCTTCCCAAGATTTTTTCCCCTTCGAAGAATATCCAGATTGTATCTTAAAATTGAGCAGAACTTTTTGGAAGGAGTTGAAAAAATAGTAAAATATCTACATCATCATAAATATGGTAAAGAAAAGCTTCCTTTTATAGTTAGTGTTGGGATTTAAAAAAACAGAAACAACAAAAATGAGGAAGCATAGGATTAAATCAACTGCAGGGTAAACACAAGTCTAATATACAGCGTATTCATAGGAAATAAAACAATTTTATCAGACAGCACTTCAGTTTTTCTTTCATGATAAGGTTCATTTTACAGGGAAACAACATTAACATCTACTATATTCAACAAGTAGTAGCTAGACAAGACAACAACATACCCAGTGAAATCCCACAAAGTGGGGTCTGGGAGTAGCTAGACAAGAGAGAACAATATTCTTCTATAAGCATAAGAAAACAGTGGTCCTAATTATGCTAGAAAGCTAGAACTGATAATACAGGATCTCAGCAGAGATGGAACTGAACTTTTGCTACATATAAAAAATTTATGCCTTTCCTTTTTGGCAATGTAAAATATTTTCTAGTGACCATCTTGTCCATAACTTATAAGTATAAATTTTGTGCATTGTCAAATACCCTGGATTACAGAAAATCTTCTAAACAGTAGGCAGAAAAATAATCTTTTCACTTTTTCGTCGTTCCTACACAGAAAAATAACTTCCAACTTTTATGTTTTCCTGATCCTTTTTTCTCCTCTCTCTCCCAACCCCCAGCTTTATGGAAGGAGGATCGTGTGTCTGTTACATTGAATTCTTCTACATCTCTCAAGTTCAATAAAAAAATTCCTTCCCATATGCAATTAAAAACAAGTTAACAAATAAGGACCAGAAGTTCTCCAAAGTTTCAATGACACAGAATGTCCAGAACTCTTGAGATTTAAAAATTTGCGATCTCACACCATAGTAGACAAAGTATATGTCATTAGAATTAAGGAACATATCTTTAGTAGTTCTTCTTTTGAAATGTGTGACCATCTTATTTAAAAGCTTAAATTGTTAGAGAGAGCACATTTTTAGTTACTTACTTATATTCCCAACAGGCCCCCTCATGTGCTATCCTGTTTCTTTTTTCATGAGCCAAGCACATGGTAATTCTTTTTAATAATGAGGGGAGATGAGATTCGACCCAAGACCTCTGCCTACCTGATACCATGTTGAAGTGTTTGACATCTGAAAGTTTAAGTTGTTAAAGAGAGCACATTTTTTTTGACATTTTTATTTACTTAGTTATATTCTCGAAAACATGACATATTGTCACACTGCCAGTGGGTTTTTATAAGACTTTCGTCTCATACCATAGTAGATAAATTATATGATTATAATAAATGGGTAAAGCTTCCTTAGTTATTTCTTGAGTTCCAAGGAGACAGATTGTCTCAGTACTCTTTAAGATTTAACAATTGTCCTCAGTCCGGACTCACCAAAGTATATGAAGTATATGATATCTCAATTAGCAAGACTAATATGTCACAAGTAAAAGCCTAAAAGGTATCACGACGAAGCTAAGTATAAAGGCAGAGAGAAAGAGAGTGAAGGTAGAGCATAGACACAAACCAACTGAATGAATGGATTAGAGAAGAGAAGACGGCGTCTGTTCCTCCAAGCAAAGGAGTCATGTCAAATTTAGGGTTCTTCTCGAAACATTTGTTCAGAGATTTCGTAAGAATAAGTATCATCTGCATAGATAACAACTAATACATGAGCAATTGCATTCATCCGTCAGAACAACAGGCAGTCAATTAACATGCTAAGGAAACTATGACCAGGCCAGCACCTCAATTAGTACAAAATTGAACAATCAAAAGAAACGAAAGAAGAAACAAAAAAAGAAAAAAAGCTTACCTGACCATAGAGGAGCTCTAGTTGTCCCTTCAGTGACTGATATGACTCTTCTGTACAGCTTATGCAAACCAAGTAAATAGGTCCTTTTACAAGAAACACAACCTGAAACAAGCCTTAAATATCCGTTAAACAAGAAACGAAAATCAGGCAGCACATATTTTTAAAATGCTTAAGCAGAAAGGCTTCCAGTTAAGTTGCCTAATGTTGCAACTCAATTGCAAAAATTACAAAATATTCCTAGGTGGTCACTCACTCGCAGAGCCAAACAGCACATGGCTATCTTCTCTTTCCTTCTTTCCTTCAATGCCGATTTTTAAACAATAACATTCAACCATTTAAAAAGGAAAAAGACTAGCATGAAACTGAAGTAAGCAGGAACATATACATCCACCGTAACCCGTGCAGCTTCAAAATTTCCAAGTATTAAATATCATAAAAGAAGGTGAGGCATCGACCATGCAAGAAAGCACAAGTTCCATCATCGTTGCATTATAGAGAATTTCAACACAAAAGAGACTGACCTGATGTTTCCCGGCTCTGACCAAGTTGACTCGATCACCCCTGAAAAAAAAGACCAATCAAGCAAACTTCAATATCCCGCTATGACTTTGCTGAAAAGGAAGGGGTTACCAGGTAACAAGGTAGGTGAAGTACCCATTCTCAACAAACGAAATGATGGCTTGCAAAGTGGCAGAGAATCCAGCAAGCTTGTGTTCATCTCCATATCTTCAAACGAATGATAAAATAAAATAACAGATCTCAGAGGACAGCAATATGATTAGGAAGAATCAGGCAACAGTATATAGTAGTAGTACTCTAATTAATAAATGCCATTCAGCACTCTGGAGGGAGGCTGCTTTAACGCTGACCTCGAGTATATTGGTTTTCCCGAGTGACTCAAGACAAAGAAGTGTTTCTTTCTTTTTCTCCAGGAAATGGAAGCATCATCCTGCACTTCATCAATCAAAAGACTCAAAAGATAAACTTGAACCATATCAACAGTGGATCTCCTTTACTTCCCTTTTGATGCTACTGAAGATACGTTTTAGTTGTTGCATATAAATTAGTCTCATGATCTCATCAGTATATATTCTGCAAAATAGCCGTATCAAATATTGTTTGATTGTCATTGTCATCGAGGCGAACTCTTAAACATACCTTGACTTGTTTCTCAACAATTCTAATTTGCACAGTTATCAAATTGATGAAAATGCAGCTGGAAGTCTTGATAAGTAGAATGTGTGCATAAGGAGGAAATATAAAAAAGTTGTAAGCTTATAAACCGTAATTGCTACCACATCCACTGCTCATGCCCTTTAAAATCTAAATGTGAGATTTCATCCTACAGGTAGTCACAAAGTTGAATCTTATTGCAGCCTACAGGTTGTACTCAGTTTGACCTTACTGTGTTAAAAGACTATCTAGACTTAAAATTCCCTAATTGCAAAGCACTGTTTTAGTATTTGCTAAACTAGCCACAATTACTACTTAAAGAGTTCACATTCACTAGCTTCTGTTGGACTCACCTCATTGCCATGGCGTTTCCCAGGAAGCCATTGCACCTGAGAGTTCGAACCTCCATCAAAAGAATCACCATTGCCAATTTCAAGAATCTCACCGTCGACCTCCTCAATGCCAGTGTCCCTACTACTAGCGTTGCTACTCCCTCTTTCACCTGCATAGCCACTGCTACTAGGACTTGCCAGAGCCTCCATTTCTTCGGAATTGTTCCTCCACACGGGTACCGAAGAGCTAACGTCTTCAACCACATTGATAGGAGGAAGCTCCTCAGAAGTATCAGCTTCGGAATTCCTATTCAACAGTCCATTCGGGAGCTCCTTCAGCTTATCCTGATTCGATGACGAAGGTTCCTTGATTTCGACGTCGGAGTCGGCTTCGGATTCGTACTCGGATTGACCAACTGAAATCGAGGATAATTGATTCTCGATGGCGTCCAAAGACTGATCGATGGAGTTAGCGCTAGGGCCAACCTTAGGTTTTCGATCATCGTCCGATAAGTCAGCATCGGAAGGCATAGTGAGAACTGTCAACGGCCAGGGACCGAAAACAGTAACAGAATCGTCAGGATTTCAGTACGATAGACAATTAACCTAGCATAGGCAATGATTAAGCTACCATGGAAGTTGGAGTAGATGAAATTCAGTATCCATTTCCTCCTACCATTCCTCAGGCACAGAGCGAGTCACTTCTCTGACCGGTAGGTGACTTCGCCGAAGTAGAGCGCCTGCAACAGTTGGACCCGGGTTCCGTATCACACAACTTTGGGCTTCGAGTGATACAGCTGTTTGCTTAGATTGGGGAAAGTGCACAGTGCACAAATTGCCGATAGAGGACCCTTATTTTAAAACACATCTGAAATTTATTAAAGAGCAAACATACAAATCTCATTAGTTTAGAATTTAATTACGTAATTTATCTTGTGTTTTCAAAATTACAGTTAGTACCATATTTAGTTCATCCGACATGTATCGAACACATCTACATACATGTTATAATTATGTGTATTTGATAGTGAAATATAACTGAAATGCTAAACTTGAAAGTAAATAAAGCGTCTAACGACTTATCATTTTTTAGTTATATATTTTAATTTCACGCGTCTAACAACTTACCATTTTTTAGTTTTATATTTTAATTTCACGTGTCTAACGACTTACCATTTTTTTAGTTATATATTTTAATTTCACGCGTCTAACGACTTACCATTTTTAGTTATATATTTTAATTTCACGCGTCTAACAACTTACCATTTTTAGTTATATATTTAATTTCACGCGTCTAACGACTTACCATTTTTTAGTTATATATTTTAACTAGGAAAATTGTCCGCGCTTCGCGCGGCTATAAGAAATATTTATTGGACAATAATATATAATATTTATATGAGCAACTTTCACATATAGCAAACACAAAATTCATATTTGTATGTTATAGCAAAGTTTGCATAATTGCGCTCCATAGCAAACATAAATATGTATATTTGTATAAAGTGAGAGAGACGAGTGAGCGAGTGAGATCTGGGAGAGTGGGTGGCGAGCGAGATCTGGGAGAGTGGCGAGCGAGATCTGGGAGAGGGGAGAGAGGGGAACGAAAATATATGTATATATACAATTTTCACGCATTTTATACATTTGCATTTTTGTATAAAGTGAGAGAGGCGAGTGAGAGAGCGAGATCTGGGAGAGTGGCGAGCGAGATCTGGGAGAGGGGAGAGAGGGGAACGAAAATATATGTATATATACAATTTTCACGCATTTTATACATTTGCATTTTTGTATAAAGTGAGAGAGGCGAGTGAGAGAGCGAGATCTGGGAGAGTGGCGAGCGAGATCTGGGAGAGGGGAGAGAGGGGAACGAAAATATATGTATATATACAATTTTCTCTCACTTTATACAAACACAACACACTTTATACACTTGCATTTGTATAAAAAACGAGAGAGGCGAGGGAGAGAACGAGAGTGGCGAGCGAGATTCACCAGGAGAGAGGTGAAATAGCAACAGTTTGCTATGAGGTACAATTAAATCAAATTATATTTATAGCATTTAATTTGAATTAATAGTTTGCTATTATATACAATTTTCCCTATTTATATTCATGTTAGTATCAAACATATAAATAATGTTGATATTCTCTTCATATGCGATATGATACATTTTTTTTAAATATATAAAATTGAATTTTTTTACATTTTTTAAGTGCAAACTATTCATGTGTATATAGAAGAATAAATTATTTACCACGATGAAGTAAATGAGATAGAGACGTATTTTGAAATAACAATATATTGTATACATATTTTTTACGATCCTCTATACAAATTCTGATTTCGTAAAAAAATAAAATTGAAGTTCTTTATTGTGTCTCTATTATTAGTTTTTAAATTTTTTAAACATTAATTAAAATATTAATAAAAATTATGGAAAAAAAAACATGAAAAAGTTGTAACAATATTTAAGAGTAGAAGTTACAAGTAAAATGAAGAGACATGAGTTATGAATTTTATTAGATATTATAATTGCATTAATAATCATGTATTAATTTTATTTGTAAAAATAAATAAATAATAAATATATAAATGTGAAAATAAGGGATAGAAATACAATAATGAAAAAAAAACGATTGGTGACTGCATAAAAAATATAAATACATTTCAAACAAAAAAGAACAGTGACGAAAATAAATTGTTACATAAAAAAAAAGCATCATAGAATTTAATATTTTCGTTTTAATTATTTTCTTGCAAGCATAATAAAAATGAAGCTCATTATCATCGTAATTTTTTTAAAAAATGAGATAGTTATATTAATTGTGCTTCATAACCAAAAAAAATAGAATAGTAAAGAACCAAATGAATAGCATTGCCAATACATGTAGTTAATTTACTTATATAGACTAAAGTTTAAAAAATTCTAACAAAAGTAGCCACCTTACCAATACAAGTCAAAGTAACGACAAAATTTCTAGCAAAAAATAATCCCTAATTATGCTTCAAAAATTGTTTTTCTTCTATTATCTATTTATCTTCCTTTGTAAGTAGATCCGCCATCATATTTTGTACTCCATTTGTCAACCTCTTCATTATATCCTACCAATTGAATAAAAAAAAACATAATTATGAATAAATAAAATATCATACCAATTGAAAGTGATTATATCAAAAGAAAGAGAAAAAAATCTAAACTATATGTAATATATTTGTAAATGATTTTTTCAATTGTACTAACAGTAAATAAGAATCATCTCTTGAAAACTCACACATATTGTAATCAAACTATATTATATTCAGCAAATTGACTATTAAAGAGAACAATCACATACTAACAACACATTGTTCATTATTACAAAAAAAAAATTAATCATATTTGCTTGGAGAATGATAATACATACATAAATAAAATATTAAGAAAGTATATCCAAATACATAAAAATAGAAACAGACTTGAGAGTGAAATTCTTACCTTTCATGTACTTTTTTTTGTTACATGTTAGTTAATTCACAAACTAATATGATAAAGAAGAGAAAATATATTCTTGAATGTGAATTTTTATGAAATTAAATATTATTTAGATTGGGAAAATGTAGAAAATAAGAAAAAAGACTTGGAAATGAAATATTTCTCACCTTCATGTACTTCTTTTTTGTTACATGTTAGCTAATTCACAAACCAATATGATGAAGAAGGGAAAGGATAATCTTGAATGTGAATCTCCATGAAACTAAATATGAGTTTATATAGGCAAAATATAGGAATACCATAAGACATCATAAACTTACAAATTAATTTTTGGAGGTTATGGACATGAAAATTATGAGAGTCTTAAATATTATTAACAATACAAATTAAAGAGGTGTAGGTCATGGGTAATTACTCCTTAACTCCTTGTAAATAAATTAAATAATAAAGAGAAAAACACTTAAAATATAAAAAAATATTATCATTTTATGATTAGAAGTGAGGCTAACAAAAGAAAAAAAAGAATGTGAAGAGTCTTTGTTATAAATGTTACTCCATTAATAAAATATGTGTTTGTAATAAATTAAGTAATTTAATTTTATAATACAATAATTAATTTAAATAAGAAAAGAATGTGAAGAGTCTTTGTTATAAATGTTACTCCATTAATAAAATATGTATTTGTAATAAATTAAGTAATTTAATTTTATAATACAATAATTAATTTAAATAAGAAAAGAATGTGAAGAGTCTTTGTTATAAATGTTACTCCATTAATAAAATATGTATTTGTAATAAATTAAGTAATTTAATTTTATAATACAATAATTAATTTAAATAAGAAAAGAATGAGAAAAAAAACAAATACAAATGAAGGCCATAGAGAGGTGCCACATCACCTTTGTCTATGTTTCTCCTTTATATTATATATAGATTTCAGTGGACTAGATCTTATAAAAAAGTATAAAATTATAGTACTTTTTTAGCATGTATCTGGATGTTAGTTTTTACTCATCATTAAGAAAATGTATCTAGATTAGACTTTATGCATATATAAAATAAAATTAACAAAATCTAGGAAAAACTACCTAACTAAATATACGTCTCTACCATATATTCTAATGTTATCTCTACTTTCAAATAATTACATATATTATCACTTTTAATATTTTAAAGTAACAACTTTCACATATAGCAAACACAAAAATCATATTTGTATCTATAGCTATAATTTGCATAATTGCGCTCCATAGCAAACATAAATATGTATATTTCGCTATACATATACAAAAGAAAAGCAGTTGTATATAATCTGGTTTTGTTTCGGTATACATATACAAAAGATTAATTGTATAATAAGTGTTTGTATAAAGCGAGAAAGAGAGAAAGACAAAAGAGAACTGGGCAGGGGAATATTTGTATTGTATAATTATAAGTGTATAGGACGTAGATATATGTATTTGCATGTGTATATACAATTTTCTATCGTTTTATACAAACAGAAACGCAATTTATACATTTCTATTTGTATAAGCGAGAGAGGCGAAGGAGAGACTGGCGACCGAGATCTGGGTGAGGGGAGAGAGGAAAACGAAAATATATGTATATATACAATTTTCTCTTGCTTTATACAAACACATACGCATTTTATACATTTGCGTTTGTATAAAAAGTGAGAGAGGCGAGGGAGAGAACGAGAGTGGCGAGCGAGATTCACCATGAGAGAGGAGAAATAGCAACAGTTTGTTATGGGGTACAATTAAACCAAACTATGCTTATAACATTTAATTTGAATTAATAGTTTACTATTATATACAATTTTCCCTATTTTAAATACATATTAGATACACAAATCCCTTAAAACTAGGATTGATTAATTATCTTTTCATTTAAACACCAAAATTAATGATCCAATTACAATTAATATGTTTTCTCTCTCATCAAGTTTCCCTTTGCCATCTCTCCAAATCTTGGTAAAATTATTTCATTATGTATCTAGTGTAATTTTCATACGTATCTAATTGTAATTTCAATGTATCTAAACTTTATGAATTGTATTTGATTTTAGTCGCCTTTGATTTTTTATTTTTTTTGGTAAATAAACATTTTATTAACCAAAGTGAGAATTACAAACCATTAAAAGAAACGAAGACAGCCTGGACATCTCCCAAGACTGTATACTTCCAGCATCTATCTAACTACTACTATCCATTACTTACCCTATTCATTCCACATCAGAAATTAATTATACAGGGTACCAATCTAACATCTGTAATTTCATGTTTAGTTTTGGCTTCATTCCTCCTTTTATGTGAACTTCTTGGATAATCCTCCTGACTAACTCATCACAACTTCTATTCTTCTTCTGAAATATCCTCTGGTTTCTCTCCTGCCAAATGTAATATACATTTGCTGCAAGTGTTAGGCGAAATATTTCAGCTTCTGGTAGCTTTCCTTTATAATGATCTTGCGCCCATCTTTGTTCCTCATTCCACCCTGATGTCTGCTTTTGAATAGCTTGCCACCTTAAGACTTTTTGCCAAATCTTGCCTGAGTAGTAACAACTGAAGAAGAGGTGTTCAATGTCCTTATTTCCATCATTACACAATATACATCTGTTGTCCTCCACACTACCCCAGGTAATCAGTCTGGCTTTTGTCAGTAACCTCTCATGCAATGTTAGGAATAAAATAAAGCTCCATTTTGGGCATGCATAAGTATTGCATACCAGCTTTCTCCATTCTACTTTTGGGTATTCCCCTCTCAATAATTGGTACAACTTTTTAATCGAGAACTTTTCCATTTGTATCACTTGTGGTTCATTCCATCCCACAACCTCCAAGACTCTATGAGTTTGTAAGATCTTCCTCACCATCCATGAGGCCTGGTTTGCTTGGATATTCCACATTGTCCCTTGTTTCCCATAGTACATGTGCACCCATTGGACCCATAACTTGTCTTTTTTCTTGTTCAGATTCCACAAAAGCTTGCAGATGGCTGCCTTGTTCCACTCTTGGATACTTACTATAGTCAATCCCCCTGCAGTTTGTGGCTTGCACAGTTGATCCAACCAATGCTTTCTTTGAAGTATATGCCCCTCCAATCCATAAAAAAGTTCTGCATAAGCCTTCAATGCATTTGATCACTTTCTTTGGCAATATAAAAACTTGAGACCAAAATACTTGAACAGAAAACAATACACTTTTAATTAGCTGAACCCTTCATGCATATGATAGGAATCTAGATGTCCAGCTTTGTATCCTTCCTAGAATCTCATCAATCAATGGTTGGCATTGCACAATAGTTATTTTCTTAGTACTTAAGGGGACTCCCAAGTATCTAAAAGGCATTGCACCTTGTGAAAATCCTAGATCCTGCATTATGACCAGCTGCATTTCAGTTGACACTCCTCCAAAATAAATGGAATTTTTATCTATATTTGCTTCCAGTCCTGAGGCGACTGAAAATACTTTAAAGAGATCATATACTTGTTTGACAGATGTGAGTTCCCCTTTAGTAAATAGGAGCAGATCATCAGCAAAACTTAGTTGGACCAGCTACAGTTTAGCACATCTTGGGTGATACTTAAAACTTGGAGACTTTTTCAGTTGTTTCAATAATCTTGTGAAATACTCCATGGCTAATACAAAGAGATAAGGGGATAATGAGTCTCCTTGCCTTAGCCCCTTCTTTGCCTCAAAAAGTTTACTGGGAATTCCATTAATCAATACAGTGTAAGTCACTGTGCTTATGCATTGTACTATCCAATCTACAAAAACAATAGGGAAAAATAGTTGAATCAGCATCGGTTTCACAAACTCCCATTCCATTTAATCATAAGTTTTTCTCATATCAATTTTCATCATGCATTTGGGTGAAATCCCTTTTCTCCCATAGCCCTTGACCAATTCAGTACTCAGAATGATTTTATCATTGATCAATCTGCCTAGCACAAAAGCAGACTGCCCTTTATCTATTAAACTATCCATCACATTTTGCATTTTATTAGTGAGCACTTTTGAAATGATTTTGTACACCACAGTACAACATGAAATAAGTCTATACTCTGAAAGTTTTGAAGGATGTTCAATTTTGGGAATCAGAGTCACTGTAGTGCAATTTATAGCTTTATGTATCTTTCCTGTTACAAAGAATTCTTGTACAGCCTCAATAAGCTCTTCTCCAACTGTTGCCTCTAAGCTTGCTTGAAAAAATATGCATTGAAACTATCACAGTCTGGTGCTTTATTATCATTTATCCCTTTTAAAGCTTGTACTATTTCCTCCCTTGACACATGTGCTATTAATTGTGCTTGCTGACCTTTATCTAGTCTAGGTCCATCTTTCAGAAAATTTTTATTATGGTAGAGGCCCAACCAACAAATGTTGGAAGAGGCTCCACCCATTTTTTGACATGTAGATCATGGGGCCCAAACCATTAGTTAAGGTTGAAAAATGAAACCAAAAGGAGAGAGAATGTAAAGTTTGAGTGGGAATTGCAAGATAATTGTGGGGTTCATGTGAACTTCAATTAAATAAATTAAAATATTATATTGAAAGTGAAAAATAAGGATGTACATGGTCGGGTTGATTCGGGTTTTTCAAATATCAAACCAAATCATTTGTGTCGGATTTTTTTAAATTTATAAACCAAACCAAACCAATAAACTCAGGTTTTTCAACCTCAGGTTTTTTTTGGGTTTTTGGGTTTTTGGGTTTTTCGGGTTGTTTCGGATTTTTTCGATAAAGTATTCATACAAACATATAATTTACTTATACTTCAAATATTTCTTTAGTCCTATCATTTGGTTATTCACAATTTCTTTAGTAAAAATATGTATAAAAAGAAAAGTTTGGGCCCATGATCCACATGTCAAAAAATGGGTGGAGCCTCTTCCAACTTTTGTTGGTTATTCACAATTTCTTTAGTAAAAATATGTATAAAAAGAAAAGTTTGGGCCCATGATCCACATGTCAAAAAATGGGTGGAGCCTCTTCCAACTTTTGTTGGTTATTCACAATTTCTTTAGTAAAAATATGTATAAAAAGAAAAGTTTGGGCCCATGATCCACATGTCAAAAAATGGGTGGAGCCTCTTCCAACTTTTGTTGGTTATTCACAATTTCTTTAGTAAAAATATGTATAAAAAGAAAAGTTTGGGCCCATGATCCACATGTCAAAAAATGGGTGGAGCCTCTTCCAACTTTTGTTGGTTATTCACAATTTCTTTAGTAAAAATATGTATAAAAAGAAAAGTTTGGGCCCATGATCCACATGTCAAAAAATGGGTGGAGCCTCTTCCAACTTTTGTTGGTTATTCACAATTTCTTTAGTAAAAATATGTATAAAAAGAAAAGTTTGGGCCCATGATCCACATGTCAAAAAATGGGTGGAGCCTCTTCCAACTTTTGTTGGTTATTCACAATTTCTTTAGTAAAAATATGTATAAAAAGAAAAGTTTGGGCCCATGATCCACATGTCAAAAAATGGGTGGAGCCTCTTCCAACTTTTGTTGGTTATTCACAATTTCTTTAGTAAAAATATGTATAAAAAGAAAAGTTTGGGCCCATGATCCACATGTCAAAAAATGGGTGGAGCCTCTTCCAACTTTTGTTGGTTATTCACAATTTCTTTAGTAAAAATATGTATAAAAAGAAAAGTTTGGGCCCATGATCCACATGTCAAAAAATGGGTGGAGCCTCTTCCAACTTTTGTTGGTTATTCACAATTTCTTTAGTAAAAATATGTATAAAAAGAAAAGTTTGGGCCCATGATCCACATGTCAAAAAATGGGTGGAGCCTCTTCCAACTTTTGTTGGTTATTCACAATTTCTTTAGTAAAAATATGTATAAAAAGAAAAGTTTGGGCCCATGATCCACATGTCAAAAAATGGGTGGAGCATCTTCCAACTTTTGTTGGTTGGGCCTCTACCATAGTAAAATTTTTCCATCTTTCATTGCTGCCCATCCACAATTGGTAATTGAGTTGCACAAGTCCCCAGAAGATTTTTGTAAAATCCAAGTATCTCATCTTCTACATCTTCAATATGCTTGTTACTATGTCCCCAGTAACATTGGTTAGACTAGCTATTTTGTTCTGAGCAAGCTTATTCCTCAAGCTAGCATGGAAATAAGCTGCGTTTCCATCTCCCAATTTCAACCATTGTACTCTAGACTTTTGTCTGATGATGCTTTCTTCTACATTCAACCATTTTTCCAAATTCAATTTGGCCTCCCTTTCTGCTTCAATCAAGCTTGTGGGTTAGTCGCCCTTGACTTTAATAGCCCTATGTAGCTAGTGTTTTTTTTCCTGTATCTCATTTAATATTTTTATGTATCTATCGTTTTGTTAATGTATCTAAACTTCCAATGTCCTTTATTTACTTTCTATTAATGTACCTAAATCGTTAATGTCTTGTATCTGATTTTTATGGTAATGTATCTGGCATGCATATGCCTCTCTGGTTATATCTAGTATATTTATTAATGTATTTGATATAATATCATTATGTATCTGATTATTTTATGTTAATGTATTTAAGCTTTCATTGTCTTTGTATCTCAAGTTATTTTTGCAGCACTAGCACTTTCAATTTCAAATCGAAAAGATGATGAATTTGGCTAAAAAATAACTTCACCATCACAGTTATAATTCAAAATGAAGATTGATTATTGTAAAAAAAAATTAAATTTATATATATATAAATCGAGATTCAAAGAAAGAAAATCAAATTAATAGAAAGAAGAATATTTATACACTTTTTGTGTTTTTGGAAAAGAAATGAACGAAATTTTATATATGTATCTGAAGTAGCATTACATGTAGTTTCAGTTCTAATTTCAACTCCCAATCGAACAATTGATGTATCTCGCTCAAAAGATATTTCACCATTATTACTACATCCAAAAATTTGACCTTTAACTGTTAGGAATAATGGATAAAACCCGCAATCGAATTTACATCTTTTTAATTCCATAAAATATCTCATTCTCATCTCATTTCGAATTTCATTATTCAGTAGGGGTGTCAAATGGGCGGGTTGAGGTGAAATTAGAGATATTAAAATGGGTTGAAATAGAAATCGGGTTGGGTCTTGACCCGCCCAAGTTTACTTTGGGCTCAAATGGGCTAAAAAATGGGTTGGGTCTTGACCCGCCCAATTTGACCCGCTTAATCTCAATAATTTTAACATAGTGATATTTAACTTTTATAATCACAATTTGAATTTCAACTCAAGATTTTTTTTAAAAAAAATTAACAAATGGATAGATAAATCCTAAAAGAATATTAAATAAGATAATAAATTCATACCTTCAATATAGGAACATCTCTTAATAAATAATTTTAAAACGGGTTGAAATTGGAGATTGAATTGGGCTCAATTGAGGATTCTCTTAAAATGGGTTAGGCTTGAATGAGTTGAGATTAAACTCAATTCAAATTATCTTGAGCCCAACCCTTAAAATTTTGGACGGGTTACCTATGTTTGAGTTCATTTTTGACACCCTTATATTATTGTTGTAATCAAATTGTCTTCCATTATATAGCTGATCTCAATGCTTTTGCGTGTACACTCAATTAATAGTTATGAAATCTGTCAATGTTAAAGCCATGGACAAATTTAGTGTGTTTTGATTTGGTTGATTTTTTGGTGATATGCAATATTATTCTATCAGCAATAATACTGATTGTGTCATTCCTTTCGAGGAGGAATTGACATAGAGTGGGAGTAGATGGGGTGCCAAGGAGCACCACCTGGGCTGACTTAACAAAGCAGCACTCCATGTTGGATGGCCCAGAAACGTTGTCAAGACCAGAAATCAGTGTCGGCAAGTTGCGCACTACTAAATTGTGTTCTAGCGAATCTTAATTTTTGTATTTGATTTCAGAGAGCCATGAATCCGAATGCCTAAATAATACTGTGATATTTACCATTTGGAAAAAAAATCTCGAAACTTGAGGATACACGGAAAGGTATTGACAAAGAAGGTGAAGTTTACAATTTCAGAAATACTAAGGTTTATGATTTCGATATTTTAGTAAAAGTGGTAAGAGTTGATTTGGAAGAATCCTCTATATCCGTTTTGGTTGTTAATTTCCATCATTTACTTCTTTAATTAAGGAAATAAGTTACAATCTTTAATTCAAAAGCAATTAAATAGTGTATCTCAATTTTTAAATCTGATGGATACATGTATCTGACCGGCCATGATACATGTATCCGAAGGCCAAAAAATGGTATATAAAGTAATATAAAAAACTAATGGGAATCCTTGTAATTAGGATCTAAAGTAGTGAAATTTACGTAGTTTACCCAAAAATCTATAAACGCATACCTATACAAAGTTGATATTGTATTTGATTCATCTAATTAAACTATGGAATGGGCGCGTTGCATGATTATTGTATCTGATATTAAATTAAATATATCTAAACAACTTCATGAAGTATGTATCATAGCCATTGTATCACATATAGTAGAAGAAAAGATATATTACTTGTTGTCTAACACTACTGACCCGCCTTCTATCCTGCCACTATTTAGATTTTCAAAAAAGCAATTGCCCCACCCAAAGCCCCCAACTACCCGTTTAAGTGTTTCCTTGCCCTGTCCTCCCCCCGCCTTATTTGCCATCTCAACATTTCGGAATCAACTTCAAACATATGCGACTAAAGTTGCAAAATTTTGTTAATACAATTTTTTTTTGTCAAGTTTGACATAGTGTCCCAAACTTTAGATTCGTATGTTTGAAGTTTGGCGAAAAGATCAATATTTGGAGTTATTCAAATAATTTAAGTTGTCAAATGTCCCAAACTTATTCAAATAATTTCAGTTGTCCAATCAGAGATTTCTCAAAAATGATTGGACTATTATAAGAGGAGGAGGAGGAGGATGTGAAGAGGGAGAAGGAGACTAGGAGGAAGAAGTGGAAGAGGAGCAACAACCCTTTTGATTTTTAACTGAAGTTTGTCAATACTAACTATACGTTAAATAACTAAGAAAACAATTTATTGTACGAAGGAGGAGGAGGAGACGGAGTAGGAAAAAGCGGATTAGGAGCAGCAACACGAGAAAATAAGTAAGAAATCCACTTATATTCCTACAAAATATTTTTCAAGGACACACCCTTAATGTCCTTGATAAAAATCTGGCAATTATGTACCTATGAAGTGAGCAAGAAACTAATCCAAAGGTTAATCACTTTTTCTGCACTAACATTCAAGAATGCAACTTCCCCACCTCAACTGAACTACAGCCAGGAGTTCTCCTTTGTGTCATCTCATGTCTAAGCATTATTTTCTCCTCCCACATGCCCTTGGCAGCATAGATATTAGACAACGCAACATCATCACCAACTAGACTAGCGTTTAACTCACGTAATTTAGACTGAGCCACTGCAGCAAGTTCTTCGTTGCCATGAACACCAGAGGCACCTAATAAGGTCCTCCATATAACTGCATTTGGCTGAATTGGCATTGCCAAAATAAAGCTATATGCCTCTTTTAGCAGTCCAAGACGACATAACAGATCCACCATGCAGCCAAAGTGAGAAAGCCTGGGCTTTATGCCATACTCTTCAATCATACTTCTAAAATATCTTTTCCCCTCTTCCACCATCCCCGCATGGGAACAAGCCATTAGAACCCCTATAAACATAACATCATTCGGAACAAGTAATTGGTCCTTAGTTCCTCGGCTTTGACTTGATCTTAACTTGTTTTCTTCTTCCAATGTTGAAAACAGCCTTAGCGCTTCCTCTGCTTGGCCGTGTAATGCATGCCCAACAATCATGGATGTCCAAGTCCTAACATCCTTAACTCTAATATTATCAAACACTAACATAGCTTTTCTTATATCCCCACATTTTACATACATGTTCACCAGAGAATTCATTAAAGATAAATCCTCACTAAACTCCGGCTTTCGACTTATAAGATCATGAATCCACACCCCTTTATCCAATGCCCCCATATCAGCACAGGCCGACAGGGCAACAGTGAATGTTACCTGATCAGGCTCTACACCATCCATTTGCATTTGCCTGAATACCTCTATGGCTCTGTATGGTTTCTGATTTCGCACATACGCAGAAATCAGTGAAGTCCAGCACACAACATTCTTGTTGGGTATTTCGTCAAACACCTTGTGCACATTACTAACATTTGTAGTTGCAGCGTACATATCCATGAGCGATGTTTGAAGAAAAATGATGGGTTCGTAGCCGAGTTTGATGACAAGGGTATGGGTTTGTTTCCCTTCTGTGTCCATTGATTTCTTAGCACAAGCTTTGATGACATACAAGAGAGAGTAGCTATCTACTGCAGAAATCTTTTTCCTCAGCAAGTCAGAGAACAACAATATGGTCTTGGTTGGATTGGAATTCAGATAGCTTTTCAGGCTCAGATTAATTCTTGTTGGTTTAAGATGTTTAGGGAAATTGATTTGGGATTGTGCTACGCTTGTAAAAGGCTTGGCCACCTTATGCAAGAATCTTATCATTTGGCACAATGTGCAGAGCTTAGATTTTATGGCAAGGAAGTAGCTCTGTTATAAGTTATAACTTAGAAGTCTGGTCTTACGTTCATTTACAACAGTGTCTGAATTTAAAGGAAATGAGCTTCCTTTTCAGCCTTTCATCTGTTTAAAAATACGAACTTCGGTTTCTTGTTCTTCACTATTATTTTGTTGTAGTCATTGTTTCTTGTACTTTGTTTCTTTTTTTTGGTACTGCTCAAAAGTTATCTAGACACTGCAGAGTATGTCAATAGACCGAAGTCCAAATAATGAGTTGCTAGTATAAAAGGGTACCCTACTTCAATTATATTTTGGGAAATTGAATGTCAGTTGAAGAATCAGTTCCCGCCAAGCAGAGAGGATCAAGAGCTCTCCAACAACGACTCTTCTCTCTCTTGCAGAGCTGCAAATCCATCAAACAGCTAACACAAATTCACGCCCACGTTATCACCAATGGATTTACCCAGAAAAATTTCATTCTTGTAAGATTACTTTCTCCTTTCTTAACATCTTACAGTCTCAAATATGCCGACCATATTTTCAGTCAAGTTCGAAGTCCAAGCACCACCCTTTGGAACCAAATTATTAGGTGTCATGCCCGTAGCGAAAACCCACAGGAATCTATTGAACTTTTTAATCAAATGGAAATATCAACTGCTATGCCTGATGGGTACACATATTCCTATGTACTTAATGGTTGCGCAAAAGGGGGTTTGTTCAGGGAAGGTCAGCAGGTTCATGGGAAGATTGTTAAAAAATGGTCTTTGCTAAATGTATATGTTCAGACTAATTTGGTTAATTTATATTCAACTACCAGAGGGCAAAACTGCATTGATGATGCACGGAAGGTGTTTGATGAAATGATCGAGAAAAATGTTGTGACTTGGAATTCGTTGCTGTTTGGGTATTTTAGAAATGGGGATGTTGATGAGGCTATTAGAATTTTCGATGAGATGCCAGATAAGAATGTTGTTTCCTGGACGACGGTGATTGCAGGATGTACGCAGAATGGAAGATGTCAACAGGCACTAGCTTTGTTTCGCCTTATGCAAAGGAACCATGTGGAATTCGATCAGGTGACCTTGGTGGCTGTTTTATCAGCGTGTGCTGAATTGGGAGCTCTGGATCTGGGGAAGTGGATTCATTCAAGTGTTGTTGAGTCCTCACAGTTGAGGAATGAGCCGGTGCTGGTGTCATTTCACAATGCACTTATACATATGTATGCTAGTTGTGGTGACATAGAGGAAGCTTATAGGGTATTTGAAGGGATGCCAAGAAGAAACTCAGTTTCTTGGACCAGTATGATCACAGGTTTTGCAAAACAAGGGTATGCACATGAGGCTCTTACTATTTTCCAGCAGATGGAAAACTGGGGAGGAAATGATGTTAGGCCGGATGAGATAACATTCTTAGGTGTTCTGTTTGCTTGCAGTCATGCTGGTTATGTCAATGAGGGATACCGATACTTTAGATGTATGAAAGAGACTTGGTATATTGAGCCGAGGATTGAGCACTATGGATGCATGGTTGATATGCTAAGTCGTGCTGGACTTTTTGATGAAGCCACGGCGCTTGTTGAGACAATGCCTATGAAGCCAAATGAGGCTGTTTGGGGTGCTCTTCTTAGTGGATGCAAGATACACAAAAATGTGAGATTAGCTTCTAGCATAGCTCAAAAGTTGGCTGTGGAGCTTGAACCTGATAGAGCTGCTGGCTACTTCGTGCTCTTGTCAAATCTATATGCAACTGAAAAGAGGTGGCAGGATGTTGTAATCACGAGACAGAAGATGTTTGGAATGGGAGTTAACAAGTCTCCAGGTCAAAGCAAAATTGAAGCTGACGGTATCACTCATAATTTTCTGGCCAGTGACCTAAGTCACAAGCACTCTTGTTCAGTCTATGAGATGCTTGGTGTGCTCACTAGTCAAGCCAAATTGCAAGGTTATCCACCAAATATTTCAGAGGGGGAATTAATAGTTTGATGTACAATGTGTTTGAAAATACATCCGTCTCATCCAGTTGAATAGTTTGAGAACAAAATGATAAAAGTTTCTTTGTTCGAATTAGCCAGTTTTATATGATCAGATCCGAATTTGTTCACAAAGATAGACATTACCTGAATTTTTGAAAACATCTCAAGCTTCTTCATATAGATTTGTAAGCAAAGGAAGATAGACGTGAGGTGAGGTCGAACTGTCGAGGTGTACTAATGTTCAGGTTGTAGTGGCATACACGATTGAACTACTAACAATATAATAGTACTCCTTCATTTGACGCGCTAAACAAAGAATACGGCTCAGCACTCAGCAGTTATACCCTCTCTGCCCAAAAATTGAACCTATTTTAAATTTATCAAATTACTTTTGGAAATAATATGTGATAAAATCCTGTATTAGGCTTCATTTATTTTCATTAAGCGTCTGAATATGATTTATTTATTTTTTTGAAAATTTTGAAAATAAAAATGTTGGCGGGATAGACCATGAATAGAAAAATTTGAACCTGCAAAATCAGTAAGCAAATAAAGGAAGCTTCTTCCTTCCCTGTGAAACATTTCTCATGCACGTCTCTACATATCTGATATCCATAAAAGCTGCCGGAAGAAAGAACCATTTTTCCTCGCTAGTTTTTGATTTTCGGAGTTGATGATGATGGGCGATGAGAGGATGGAGGTAGCCTTCTTCGATGTTGAAACTACTGTACCGACCCGACCCGGACAGGGATTTGCGATCTTGGAGTTTGGGGCTATTCTTGTTTGTCCAAGGAAGCTCGTCGAGCTAGAGACTTATTCTACTCTCGTACGGCCCACTGATCTCTCCCTCATTCCCACCCTCTCTGTTCGCTGTAACGGCATTAACCCGGAAGCAGTCACATCTGCTCCCACCTTCGCTGAAATCGCTGACAAAGTCTATGACATTCTCCATGGTTAGCTTTACACCATCCAGCTCCCCTGTTTATCTCTTTCTACGTTCCGTTTGAAAGTTTATTCATTTTCAGTGTTTTTGAGCTGTATTTTCGATTGATTGAGTTTTAGGATGGCTAATACATGCTTGTTGTGTGGTTCGTGCAGGGAGAATATGGGCAGGCCACAATATACTGAAATTTGATTGTCACAGGATACGGGAAGCATTTGCTGGGATTAATAAGCCAGCACCAGAGCCTAAAGGAATTATTGATACATTGGCCTTATTGACTCAGAGATTTGGAAGGAGAGCTGGTGACATGAAGGTATATAAATATTCCCCTATATGGAAAAGAAGGCAATATTAGTTACTGGACTAGAACTAATCAATTAATTAATAAATCAACGTGGTTGATGCATTTTTCTGTTCATCAGATTTGGCAAGAGCTTGCTTCAATGGTTATCGATATCTTTTTCTCTATTCAAGTCACTGAACAATGAAGGAAACGGAAATAAAAGACTTTGTTTACAAATACTCCATCCAATAAGTGCTTATATTAGCCTAATAAATTACCCTATTTTTGTGAAGCATGTCATCTAGGAGCATATACTTTCTTTTGTCATCTTCGGGGTTTTCTTTTTTCAAACTTGAAGTCGTGATAATTTCCATCCTCCCAAATCTCACTTTTTTATGTTAGTAAAATGGATTAATGTAATTCTGTTCTAACTTCTATTTCTGCAAACTCTGTTTTAGTCTTATTATGAAGTTAAAAAAAGAGAAAATTGGAAAAGTATCCATCACTAGATACCAGACACTGAGAAACAAGCAGGAGTGTTTGATGCAACCATACTTTACACTGCATATTGGACATTTTACACTTGCAGTCTAGGCCATTTCTGCTAAATAAGAGAATGGATGTAATCTCAAGGGTACAAGTGATGAATTCTTACTTTCTTGGGTTGGCTGCTGATTGGTATTTATTTTTTTTAATTTCATTTATCAGCTGGCCTCTCTTGCTACTTATTTTGGCCTTGGACAGCAAATACATAGGTAAAAGAGTTTTTCCTTTTTTGTGTGTGCTTTTCCCCTTTGTTGAAAAATATTTTTTGTAACGTGAGCTTTATGTTCTTTGGTCCTGCTGTGTACCTTTATGGACTAGTAGGTTGGACAATGTGGACTAGGCTTATTTCCTTCTTTTTAACTTCTCAATGTGCTTGTTCTTGCTCAGTATACTAAAATAAGCATAATAGAATATGTTCATACAGTTTGCTTCATGTCTTCTTTTTCTTGTTTTCCTCAACTTTGTTCTGTAAGTTACCACCTTGTTTTTAGCATTCTTTTTTCTGGCCCCTGTTGAAGCAGGGGATTGAGATGGTCACTCTTGTTATAGGAAATGTAATGTCCTCTTCATTTGGTACTTTGGATGGTTCTTTTATGTGGAATTGCAAGTTTTACTCTTTCAATTGATATTGAGTTTGCAAATATTCCCTGCGATTATTTTCAGGAGTTTGGATGATGTCCAAATGAATCTTGAAGTGCTGAAGTACTGTGCAACTGTCTTGTTTATGGTAAGCTAGTCATCCATCACAGCTAATGTTTTTTGTTTGTATGTTTGGTGATGATGCATAAAGTTGGAGAATGTTGAAAGTTAATTACTTGTCACATTACTCTCATTGTTCCTTGTCGGGTCCTTTGACAGCCATTAATATTGAGTGGGATACATCTAAACTAGGTGCATCGCGCTAAAAGTTGGAGAATGTTGAAAGTTAATTTCTTGCCATATGAGTTGGCTTTTGGCTGACTACTGGCAAAGGCAAGAGTTTGACAACTAGGATAACATATGATGTAGAACTCGTCACAACTTGACTGGTTTAACACTTTGTGTGTTGATATAGAGTTAAAGGACAGGTTGCCACTGCTGAGCCTCTGTCATGACCCTTAGGATGGCCTTTGGTGGACTGACCAAAATTTAATTCATCAAATGTTTATATAATACTGAAGCTCTGCAAGTAATAAAGTTAAACCTTGTCTGGATTTTAATCCAGTGTCCCAGACTGGATCCTATTGTATTTTCATTCCTTTTGGTTCTGGTACTTCCATTGGCCTTCTTGACACTTAGCTCGTTCTTAAATGGATGCATTCACGTAGATGTTATGAACTCAGATTTGATATTATTTGCTTTCTTAACTTCTGTTTGGGCTGAACAGAGTAATGAATTTGGCTTTGCTGCAGGAATCCAGCCTGCCAGACATATTTACAGAGAATAGTTGGGTGTCTCCTAATGCTATTACAAGAAGCCGAACAATTGGGAGAGCTACTCCAGAGAAGACGGGATTCAGTGCAGATACACCCTCACCAAGCATCAAGATAGAAAGTCATGTCGAATCTACAGCAGAAATCAATCCTTTTAACATGGACGAATTGGAAGAATTCCTTCTGTCAGAAGTCATGGAAGATGAATCTGGTTCATATTCTCCAGGATCTTCCACAACTGCAACTGAGAGCTGCATTGGCTGGACTGACTTCTTAGAACCAAATGAAATCTCCATACCTTCTGTCTCGGTAAGTCTTATCCCTTTTTATCGTGGGTCTCAGAAGATACAAGTATTGCACGACTATGGTGAACTACTAGTTTGTTGTAGACGAATGAAGGTGCGGTTTGATATTAGTAAAAAGTATGTTAATAAAGCTGGTTGGCCACGACTGAGTTTTGTGGTTGATGCATCATCGGACCTGTGCAAAATCTTGGATGTAGTTGATGATCGGGCTCAAAAGCTATCTGTTGACTCAGGTAGCAGCTCAGAGTGGAGGCCTGTGGTTACTAGAAAGCTTGGATTTATGAACTATCCTACTGTCCGTTTAAAGTAAGTTAAGACCCCCTCCTACAAGTGAATATGCTTAGTTTTCCAAGACCAGGTAACATGCTTGCCATTTTCTTGCATGTTTAGTTCATGTTAAAAAAAAAATCATCCATTCTCACCTCAGGATTTCTAATGTTAGAGGGTGGATATATGTCACTAACAAATTATGTGCCCTTATCCCGATCGAGTCACTACTTGAGTTACTTACGAGTTCTTTAGTTTTATGGTTATCCCAAGATTCTTATTATAAGTTAGGACATAAGAGTTGTGAAATACACCAGATAAAGTGGCGATGTGATATTTAACGTCCTCTGTTAATCCTGCTTCATTTATCGGAGCAAGCAGTCTCTTTTTACTGATGATAGTCCTCTTGTGCTATTAGCTAACTTCTAACATGTGTAAACATGCAGTTTACCAACTGTTATAGATGGCAATATTTTCCGTTGGATCACGGAGATATACCAGAAAGAATCTTCCACAACAGAGAAGCTCGTGATCTTTAGTAAATTTGATGTGGAAGAACTGGAATCCTTGATAACAGCGGGAACGTTCGTAGATGCTTACTTCTCAGTGGATTCATATGACGTCCAACAGAATGCTGGCATCCGCTTAGTAGCAAACAAGTTGATTATCCATTCCACCTGATAAATCAGATCCCAGATTTGACTTGTATATCTTAAACTTAGGTTGAACTTGGACAGTTTATGAGATTTCACAAGAAAGTCGCTGTGAAATCTGTCAAGAGTGAGATTTAATTTGCTGTCTCTTGCTGGATGAATTGAAAAATGAAAGGTTTGTCATACTTTGACTTCGTAAATGATTTTTAGATCAATTGCTTCCAAATATAGAAGCAACCAATGTTTACTCCTTAACTCGCTTTTTAGGTCCTAACTGAGTAACTTTTGTGCCTTTCTACGTCGACAAGGTAGGAGTAAAGTTTGCGTATACTCTGATTTCACCAGGTATATAGTTGTTGTTGAGCAACTTGTCTCTTAACGCCACTTGCATCAGTTGCGTGAGAGAAGTGGATGATGTCTTAATTATAACACTACTAGTACACCATAAATTAACTTTTGTCACCTTGGTGTCTAATAAAATATAATACAAACATCTTTTCCTAATTTGGATTAGCTTTTTCTTGTTTTGTTAATTCTACTTTTAATTTTTCATTTAATGGAATTATGTCATGTATAAGTGTGAGACATAATATGTGGTGATCTGATTGTTTTGTAACTTTTGTCTCTCAAACGGCCACGTGACCGCACGCCACCATGTGGTCCTCTGATGTATGATTGTTTATGTACATTTTTGTTCTCTAGCTCACATAAAACTTTAAATTGCTTTTATTTAGCTTTTTTCAAGAACGAAAGGCAAAGGCATATTGGCACAAATAATTGTTATGAAAATGAAGGATGAGAAAAGGACATGTTAACTGGTAAGCTCTCTTGGAAAATAAATACCTACTTATTAAGAAAAAACGTATTAGCTTTGTTAAATGACAAAAGTGCAAGTAGAACTTGATAATTATGTATGCAGAAAACTTCATTATTTTGTCTAGAAAATTACTCTCTCCGATTAATTTTACTTGTATTAAAAACATATTTTCATTTTTTCTTATCCATTTTAGTGTATCAAGAGAAAAATAATAATTATTATTTTGCTTTACCATTAACACTAATTATATCACTCATTTCAAATTATTTGTCAAGTCCATTAAGACTATGACACCAGTGAATATGGATATCATAATGAAACATGCATTTCATTTATTATTTTTTAAAATAAATGCAAAATTCATTATGAATAAGTGAAAATGAAAGAAGGAAGTATATGTTTATCTTCATTTAATTTGAGGTATGCAAGCGAGAGCAAAATTTACATTGAGGAATATGATAATCGGGTTAATTTTTTGTGTACTAAAGATTGCTATATATTCTAAGAAAAAGCAAACTTTTTTTATTTCCGTATTTCAAATAATAACATATTCAATATAATCTTTTAAGTTAGATCAAGGCCTATATAATAGAATACAAATAGACCTTATCCTTAACTTTTGTGGTGTAGAGAGGTTTTTTTTATAAAACCCTCAACTCGACAAATAAAAAAGGAAATCAAAGTATGATATAATAAAATAGCGAGATACATAGCAAGTAAAAAAAATATGTAGTAATACACATATCGATGAAAAAGAACAACATGATTACTAAATAATAATGCTAATAAGGGAAAGCATCAAGCACCACCATGTCAAAGCAGAAGTTGCGGATTTGAGTCTTATTAGTTTCGACGAATTCAATAAATATATTAATTCGCCTCTCTATTTTTTTATGAAAAAGAGAAGTTTTCAAAGGTTTGTAAAAACAGATTCTCGTCTCTCAGTTTTTCATCCTAAGCCAAATGATTCAGTGGTCTTCCTCTCTCCCTATACTTCAAACCAAAACTCTTCTTCAAACTTAGAGTTCAAGGAGATTATCTCTTACCGTTTAGCTTTCATCTAGAGAATTATATCCTCAATACATTAAAATTATATCATATTATAGCTAATTACCTCCGCATAATGAAAAAAACATCTTATTGAAGAATATATTTTGTTTGGTTTCATAGGGGTCAAGAATCAAGATAGAACACATGAATTTATGTGGTTGTAAGATAGTAGAATATTATAATACGTGGAAAGTAGGAAGAAAAAAGTGAAAAGGGAAAAAGATCAAAAAGGGTAAAAGAAAAGTGTGAGGTATATTTAGGGAGGATATGTTGTTAGAGATAGAGGAGATGCCATGTGTAAAAAGAGTGCTTGGATTGTGAATTTGTGAAGGAGGGAGTAAAGGATCACATGGTGCTGCAATATGTAAAACGTTTCTTATTGGCTATTGAGTTGGATTCGGCTTCCAAAATTTAATTCAAAGCCACAATTTTCCCCACCACTTATATTAGTAATATATATATATATTCTTTACGTGTGAAGCCAACTTACATTCAATTCAATCCACAATTTCCATCAATGGTCAATAGTCAATATGTTAGGGTTCTGCCTGATTTTCTTATCATAATTTAAGATTTATTTTTCCTTAAAGGAAAGATAAAACATTACCATAAATGTTTTTTCAAGGAAAAATATAATATTCTTTCATGCTCATTAACATATGCACTTAATATTTTATTTTAATAATAAAATACATATACACCAACATAAAGTTTATTCATTTATTTGGTTTATTCTTTCCTCTTAGGAAAAGGTTTTGGAGTAGCTAGTTCTTTTCTAGTAGGAAAGGTTTTAGGACTCTATAAATATAGGTTTGTTTCTTCTAACACAAAATCAATTACATCCACAATGTAGTCGTTTAAGAGTCGTGTTTATGAGGAGATTTATTCTCTCTAAAGTTTCAATGTTTTTTCTTTATATTAGTTTTGATATAATAATGTTTTGATTTTTAGTATAAGTTTTTGTTATCTGATTTGCAATTGTAAGCTTCCGCATAACGCCTTAATCTCCTTCATAACCCAACACAATACACACTTTGTTTCTCAATTTATGATTTCATTCAGCTATTATTGGCAATCGGACAATATGCATTAACGTAATGACGATCGAAAGTTTTACGAAAAATACTTTATCGCGAACACAATTCAACAATCTATAACAAGTTGCTTATCATAGACAAGCTAACACTATGGCGACTTGTTGATAAAGCAACATGTCCTTTAATTTGTGTCAAACTGTAGATGAAACAAACATCACATTATTGTTTGAATGTACCATCTTATTAGAGGTATGAAGGAGATTTATTAAGATGGTAGGGCTTATTAAGGCCTCCATTGGATTGTAACTGGGTTATAATCAGTGGCGAAGCCAAAAATTTAATGAAGGGTGTCGAGAAATTACATAACAAAAGGTCCTTTTTTTAAAATTTTTTTTATTGCTAGTGAGATTCAAACATGTGACCACTAATTCATTCAAGGTGTTTGAAACCCATTAAAAAGGTCTAAAATCACTAGGCTACAACAACCTATTATATCAAGGGTGTCCAAAATATGTTATTTAATCACTTTTGTGTATCAATTTACGTATATATACAATATTTTTTTCCGACGAAGGGTGTCCAATTGACGAGTTGCATGTGCCTACGCCCCTGGTTATAACAAATTGCAATGGAAGAAGAAACACTATTGAAATTTACAGAATGACATTAGCTGGAGCACTATATCATGTGTGGTAGGAATAAAATTCTAGGATTTTCTAGTAGAAAAAAAGAAGTAAAGATATCATTGTCTAGTCTTAACTTGAGCCAATGACAAAAATCACTAATTTTAATAAGATAATATATTTTCAAAAGATTTTTATATATATTCTATCTGTGATATGTTTATACATGACTGAATCATCCTAACATAACAAATGAAGAATAAAGATAACAATCCCATGGTGCATAATCCCTCATGTAATTAAATTCTTTCTTCTTATTGCTAAGACATATGGAAGAATTAGCTAGTATTTTTATCTTCACTTGAGACGTTAAATTCTCAATCTCAATCACTTCATTGATTACTGTAATCGTACAATTCTTTATACTAAAAAGGAAAAAGAGAAGTGAATGGATAAGATCAGAAAAAGAATAACATGGTTGAAGATTTAAGGCAAGTTGGTTTCACACGTGAGGAATATATACGTGTGTGGAAAATTGGGCCTTCCAATTTATTTCTTGGGACCCGAATCCGAATCCAAATTCAAATCCAAATCCAATAACCAATAAGAAACCTTATACATATTTTTTTCCCCTTTTCAACAAATTCACAATCCAAACACGCCTTTACCAGATCTCCACGTGACGTGGCATCTCCTCTATCTCTAACAAAATATCCTCCCACACCCCCTAAATATCCTCCCACTCACTTTTTGCCCTTTTTGCTCTTTTTCTTTTCACTTTTCTTTTCCACGTAATTACATTCCACTATCTTACGCCGCGTGCCACCTACGCCTACTTCATCCAATCATCACCCTTCATTCTTTCCTTATTCTACGGCTCAGATATTTTCACCCCTAAAACACAGCGCACTTTAGCTCTCACCATCTACCTCAAGAGTGCTATATTAAAAATATTTCATTTTTCGTCGGCCTGAGTAAAAGCTGAAACTTTTCGACGACCACTCACAACCTTACGAACCAGAAGAGACTCTTCCTCTTCTTTTTTTTTTTTTTGCTAACTTGACTTTTACTCTAGGTTAGGTAGAATCGATTTAGGAAGTGTTGTACAGATTTACCGGAAGTAGTTTCTTGCTAACCTGCGCCGGCGGATCGGTCAGACGAACGGTGATGTTGGTTTGTGAATTTATGTTTTTTTCCGGTTGTTGATTCCGTCCGACGTGCCGGAGAGTTTGCTGCTTGTTTGTTTAGTACAGGGCAGAAAACGGGATGTATGTCCTTGCGTTGGATAAGATTGACTAGGTGATCCGCTAATGAAACCGGATGAATTAGAAACCCTAAGTTCTAATTTTACTAGTTGTGAAGAGAGGGGAGTGCGTTTAATGGAGGTTGTGTAGTAGTGATATTGGGGGAGTGTGGGGGTTTGGAGCTGGAATTTTGAAGTTTGTTGATTTGAGTATTTTCCTGGTGATGATGGAGAAGAATAAGATTATTAAGAGTGGGGATGGGTTCATTGATAGGAGTAAAGTGCGGATTTTACTGTGTGATAAAGATCTCAGTAGCTCGCAGGAAGTTTTAACACTCTTGTGCAAATGTTCTTATCAAGGTAATATTCTAGTCAGCTCGTGTTTAGTGAAGTTCTTGGAGCTCCTAGTTTATGTTTTTTTCTTTTATTCCATTATTGTTAGTAATATGTATGTGTTGTATGCGATTTGATATGGGATGATTTATATTTTTCTCCTAAAGCAGGTAGTAGATTAATGTGAACTAAGGTCTTATAAGTACTCTTGTTCTGACTTCTGAGTGGGATGTTTTTGTTATTTTTAATTTGACTCCCGTGTTTTTACAGATGACAGATCACTTGCTTTATCAAATATGAGCTCTGATTTTTCCCAACTTAACCATGTTACTTCTCCTTGATCATTTTGAAGATTAATGTTCATTCAGTTTATCTCTCAGCTCACTTCTAATTAAATTGTTGATGTTTTGTAATAATAGTGATAGAGGCTTTCTTTCCCTCATCTAATTATTGAAGGTCTGGGGGAGGAGTGGGGCAGAATTCAGTTTTGCAACTTTGCCAAAAGGTTCAAGTTCATCAATCCCCAGTTCTCCCCCCTTCCCAAATTGAAAATTGCAACAAAATGAGAAGAAAATGGTGATGGAGTGTAGAACTGGATCTTTAAAAAGGAAATAGTTTGCACATATTAGCTTAGTTGGTATTAATTAATTTCCATCTCAGAATAGATAGATGAATAATGAAAACAAACTAAAGGACAGAGAACACCTGGGGGCTAGCAGTGACTGGGGTAAGATGCTTGTATTACTGTTAGTAAGTTACTCTTTTTTTGCTCCTAGGTCAGTCTGCAGTTGGCTACTTGGCTTATAATACACATGATATTTTTAAGGCAGCACTGCATGTTCTTGTGTTGATGGTGGTAATTGTTTCTTTGCAGTGACTTTAGTGAGGTCACCCAGACAGGTGATTGATGCACTGAATGCTGAAGGACCTGACATAGATATCATTCTTTCTGAAGTTGACCTTCCTATTACCAAAGGATACAAGATGTTGAAATACATTATGAAGGATAAAGAACTGCGACGCATTCCTGTGATCAGTAAGCATAACTTTGTATAAATTATAACTTGATTTTGACTGTACTGAAAGAGCAGTAAAATATTTCATTGTTTTTTTCGCTTTCCTAGTGATGTCGTCACAAGATGAAGTTTCTATTGTCGTCAAGTGCCTCAAATTTGGAGCAGCTGACTACCTTGTGAAGCCTCTCCGCACTAATGAGCTGTTGAACTTGTGGACTCACATGTGGAGAAGAAGGCAAATGGCATGTATTTTATTTGATCGCTTAACAATTCTTCTTAGCAATTGCATTTCTCTTACTTGAAAGACTTCGGTTGATTTAGTGTAAAGGTAAATAGAAGGGTCTAGGCGCATGTTCTTAATAAAGAAGCAAAAAATGTTTGAACCCTTTTTATTTTTGACATCATTTTCCTTAGTTGCATGCAGGGAACTTCTCTACCCTATAATTTTGGATTCTTATATGGTCTATGACAAACATCCATTTAATGTTCCTTGCTTTTCTTTTGTTCCATGTACAGCTTGGACTAGCAGAGAAGAACATCCTGAGTTACGACTTTGATTTGATTTTATCAGACCCCAGTGATCATAATACAAATAGCACTACTCTTTTCTCTGATGATACTGATGATAAGTCCCGGAAGAGTGTCAATCTGGAATTATGTTCGTCTATTCAGTTCGAAGATGAGGTAATTTTGCATGGCAGTCCAAATTTTCATAACATCACTATTAAAATTCATCATTGTGCTTTCATATTTTCTCTGTATTCAAGGTGACTGTTTTGTGTGCATCAGTGACTTGTTCTTTTGTAAGTCTGTAATTTTGAGATAAGCCTTGAAAGTGTGGAGGCTTCAGAATTGAAAGTTGACATAACCAAGTGGTATATGAAACTTTACGGGTGACTTCTTGGTTGTGGGGTGGAGTTAAAAAAAATTTACAAAACTTAATGCCATCACTCTGCTGCCGTTGACACACTCTGTTTCCTCCTCCAGGGAAACTGGAAGGTGAACTGTCATCAGACCTTTGACTAATCGTGTTGATGTGGGTGTTACTTTTAGGTTTACATACTTATGGTTTCTTTAGCAAGATAGGTTTTTATTTGAATATGGTTTAGTGTGGTCACGGACCAAATTCAAATCTCTTGGAATAATTCATGGTAGCTAGCAGCATCAATATCCCAATACCTGGATGATGAACGTAAATTCCTGGAAGCACCAGAAGCTCCTTTTGTTTTGAAAATTACTTGCAAATTATGTTTTCTAGCTGCAGCACAAATTCACTCAGCAACCACTGAGTCATTTTCTGGGATCTGTCTACCTCATTTGTCAATGTGCTGTTTATTAAATTTTTAGATAGAGTTAAAACTTGTTTTCCTCCTTTCTTAATGATAATGAGCTGATTTAAGCTATTGTTTATATGTCGTCATTAACAGATATAGGCATACCCCTTTACTAAAATATTCTTTTCTTGTTTCCCTGCTGTAACTGCCAAATTGTTGAGCTTGTCTTACAATAATTTCAGACCACTGTAAAGGGTGGTAATATGCTAAAGCAATTTAATTCCTGCTAGCAGATCTTAAACAGCTAAGCACACTATATAACAATTGTAATGCACGTTAGTTTTGCATCAATTCCAAGTGACAAACAACAGACTGAGAAGGGGCTTCTTGCATCCTTACACACAACCTTCAGATTTTTTAAAGAGACTTAATCATTACTCCTATCAGACAATTATTTGTCAAAAATTATTATCTGATACAAAGATTAAAAGAATGATATTCACATTGCAAATCTTTAGGAGCACGATTTTCTGACATTCTATGGTGATATAATAACCTTTGTTCATGCCTTTCTATGAACCTGTTACTGTTTTCTAACATTCAGCAATAGTTTCCTTCCTGATTAGAGAGGAATAAACTGACATATGATGGTTTTGCATTTCCCGTCTCATGGTTACTATATTTTCAGATCAATGCTGCCACCACTACTGCTGCTGTAGAGACTGTGGTTGTGGTTCCATTTGAGTGTCAGTATAATGTGCCAGGAACTAATAATCGACAGACAGGTCAGTGATTCATATGGCTTTAAGTCATTCAGTCTCCTTGATTGTTGTAATGCGATTTACTTGCCATTATTTTCAACCTGAGGAACATAATGATTCACTGATCTCTCTAGAAAGTGAATACTACCTTTCATTAGTTTTTTTTTTCTGTTGTCAAGTTTGTTTAGTACTATTTGTTAAAGGAGGCAACATTGGGTTGACAGAGTAGGTTACCTATTACATATTTCACACCCATATACAGCACTTAGCCTCCTGCCCATACACACACGACATTCTTCCCCAACCCAAAGAAGGAAGAGAGAAGTGTAGCTTGTTACTTGGGTTGCATTTTCACTTTCCTCCATGCTCTAGGGGTACTTAAAAGTGTAGGCATTCGAGTATATTTCTGTTGCTTAAGCCTAAAATCATTCTGTTTTTCCAGTTTTCCTTCATGCTTGAAAGGTATCTTCTAGGTATTTGTGTATATTGCTGTTACTTTAGCCTGAAATCATTAGCCAGTGATAGGTTGCTCGAACTTCTCAAAATATCGATCGGTGTGTGTCGAATCTCCAAAAGTGGTGCATTTTTTGAGGATCCGATACATGTACAACAATGTTCTTGGAGAGCCTGAGCAACATATTTAGTCTTTTTAACACTCAAATTTTGGAGCATAAACTATTTAGTGGAAATGTGAGGCATGTCTAAGGTAGTGTTAGTGTAAGCAAGTTATAGAAGCAGGCCTTACATCTGTTTGTAGATTTGGCATATGCTGAGGAAAAGTTTGAGTAGGTCCTGTATTCCTTTGCCTAAAGTCGAGTTTGATGTATTTTATCATTGGAATGGTTTAGGGGGCTAGCCTCCTCTTCTTATTTAGTAGTCACGTGTCTTTATTCTTTTGCATATATTACTATCTGCTGTTGCATTTTCTTTGTGCATTGCTATTTTACTTGTCATATTTTTCTTGCAATTCTGCCTCTCTACCCCACAAAGGTAGGGGCAAGGTCCACCAACATCCTACCTTCCCCAAACCCCACTTGTGGGATTACACTTACATTGGGTATGTTGTTGTTGGAATGGTTTAGGGCAATCATTGAGTACTTGTTAACGGATGTACAAATGCCTTTCAACTTTTGTGTTCAAATAGCCCTTTTAAATGAGTTGCTTAATAAGCAACTTCAATGGTAATCTCTGTGCTCTAGTATATGTAACAGACCCGGAAATTGATTACTACGGGTAATATGCTTTGCCTGGTATGCTTCTGAGAATTATAACAATATGAGATTAACCTCTCCTATTTCTACAGATGGGTTTAAGTTTAATGTTATGCTTATTGAACAGGACGAATTTCTTCATTTCCTAAGAAGAGTGAACTGAAGATAGGTGAGTCCTCAGCATTCTTTACCTATGTCAAATCAGGCATGCCTAAAAGCAATGACCAAGGAATGATCTCTACCCATGAAAATGTGGCTCACCAATCAAGGATGGAAGAGAAGACCAATGCAGCTGTAGGGCATTTAGAGATTGAAACTCAAATGCAAGTTAATGGAGATGCAGTTGAAAATCATTCACATGTTGATGACTATCCAAGTAGTAACAGTTTACCAGATTCGTATTCCATGGAAAGGTCCTCTACTCCCCCTTTATCACTAGAATTACCGCAACAGAGGAACTCAAAGATGGAGGAGTTCTCGCAGGTGTACATGCATCTGCGCAATGAAGCCCAGCGTGATGCTGTGAATTTTCACATTCCAAATGCTTATTCCTATTTTATGCCTGGAGCAATGAATCAAGTCATGATGCCACCATCAGCACAAATGTATCAGAAGAACCTGCAAGATCTCCACAACCATGCTAATTCAGCTGCGTCACCTCAATACAATCATATGCCACCATGTCCCCCTCATATGCATGGAATGTCATCATTTCCTTACTACCCTATGGGCCTATGCTTACGACCTGGCGAAATGCCAACACCACATCAATGGCCCACAATTGGAAATTCGCCTTCAGCTGAAGGTAAGTGGAGCAAAGTTGATCGTAGAAAGGCCGCACTGTTGAAGTTTAGACAGAAGAGAAAGGAAAGATGTTTTGACAAGAAGATCAGGTATGTTAACCGAAAAAAGCTGGCAGAACGGAGACCTCGTGTGAGAGGACAGTTTGTAAGGAAGGTCAATGGTGTGAATGTGGATCTTAATGGACATCCTGCGTCAGCTGATTATGATGTTGATGAAGAGGAGGATGAGGAGGAACAAACTGGAAACTTTGATTCACCTGAGGACGATCCATCGATGTGTTTATGATGATTGCAATCTTTTGGTAGTTTTCCATGTCAATGAATGGTTTGTGTTCTCAGAATACCTGTGCAAAGAGCTGTTATACCTCGAGGATGAATGCAGAAAGAAAGATGCTTCAGTTTGATCAACATGCCCACAAATGGAACAGGCTTGCTTTTCAACTTACCTTCAGAGACTTTGTCTACATGCATGATCAGTTGTGCAATGAAAAATTAAGAAATCCTCCTGATCCCACTGCTTTTCAGCATCATATCACTATATGTTAACAAGGAAATGTATAAAGCTAAAATCAAGATTCTAAGAGAAACAATCTGGACAGGAGAACTTAATTGTGTTATAGCGGCTCTGGCTTTTCCTGTCTAATGTCACTGGAATTTAGGAACTATCTTGGAGTGAGGTGGCCAGCCTGTGATTTCACAGTCGAGCAAGGTAATGAGATCACAGTGACATTTTTTCTGAAAACTGTTTTCAATTTTACAATAGAAAAAGAGAAGAAAGATGGAATCTGTATGTAACAGATAGATTGCGTGGTCAACTCTGAGATATTGCCAAAGCTTAGTATATCATTGTTTGCTGCTTCTATCCATAACGGTGGCATACGGGTAGCATTAGGTGATACCTGAAAGTTATGCATGTTTTACTTTTTTAAAGAGTAGTTGGAGCCTCTTGCCTTCACAATATTGTGAGTTATGGGAGCTCTCTGTGGTTAATTTTTTAGTCGGACATAAGCAAGCTTAACCTGGAGAGCTTTCCGTTGGCAAAATAGTCACAAGGTGTGGTATTTGCAGACCGTTACTGACCCATGTTTAACCGAGACTAGATGAGTTTCACAGGTGAAAAATGACCACTTTTGCAAAAATGCATGATCTCAGAAAATACTTGCCACGTGCAAGATTTGAGATTTTCCTTGACCCTATATTATTTTGCAAAAAATAAAACCTATGTATATAAACACATTTTACACCCAAGTGTTTTCTGAACATATGTACAAAAGGAACATATTTTACATTAAGCAATAACAGACGGATCCTCCTCATAAGAGGTTCTAAATCTCATTCAATAGCGTAGGTTTCCAAGGGGGATAAAGAAGTACTGTACACAAGGGCAATCAACTCTTACACTTGGATCTTAAAAGGTTTTATCTTTTTTTAAGATAATAATTCGTTTCTAGATGACCTTGGTTGTTATCTGATCCAATCCTTTGGAAAGATGAACCATAATAAGTCCAAAGAAGAACAGGGGTGTATGAGTGGGCTAAAGCAAAGAGCGATAGTGATGAAAAGAAGGGAAAGAGACTAAATTGGTGCATAACATTAAATACATTTTACTCATTTCAGACAAGGATCACCAAATTCAAACATAGTAACCGACAAACATGGGAATTAATATTATGAAAATTGCCAGTATAAGAAGCACACTACCAAACCACACCACACAAACCGCAAATGAGGCAACTAACTGTGAAATCAGAAGCAGTGTGTCCAAAGATAAATGTTTTGCTGTAACAAATGAGAAGCGGCAGAAATCCTGAAAACCATTCGTTGAGCTAATGGGCGAGCTTGAAGTAAAGAACTAATAGGATAGCCAGGACCAAGACAACAATGATAGTGCCAATGATCCATTTATTCCTGCTCATCCTTCTTGACATTGTAGTCAGAATCTTCTTGCTCCTGCTAATATTATCATCCACTCCATGGAGCTGTGAAGGAAGAAACTCACTGATCATTGCATTTACATAATTACGCATGTTAATCTCAAGCTTATTCCACAGAAACCTTTCTTTAAAGCAAATTTAATTAGATTTATCAAACCACATGATCTTTTAATATTCACAATAATGGCATATCAGAATCTCTGTTTGTCCACCTCTTAGTTTCACAATTTGTTTAGGCTGTTCAGATATGATGGACAAATATGAATAGATTGTGTACCGTGTCATGTGCATGCAGAAGAGACTGACGTTGTTGATGCAAATCTTGAAGAATTGAGACCCCCAGATCTTCGGTTTCTAGCATTGTCTTTCGACTATCCCTGATCCTGTCGCTTGAACGGTTCAATCTATCTGTTGACATCATCAACCTTTGCCTTTGATCAGCAGACACCTGTATGGCATTAGATCAAAATTTTGATCAAGCAAGAGCATAATTTCCAATGAAGCGTCAATCAAAAAAGTGAAGAAGTTTTCACTCTCACATAAGATATCCTGACAGTACATTGATAAAAGATATGATTGCTCGAAAAGAAGACTCAAGCAACGAGCTTGCCATAGAGGACTTATAACTTCATGTTTCTCCTTCCAATTTATATGAATACTCTTTCCTTCATGCAACATTCCAGACGTATTTGACACCATTCCACAAGTAATCATACTCTATACCACTTTCACAACTTTCAGGATTATAAACTCATTTAAATGTTTAGATTTTAACTCGAAGAGAAGTTTCTCTATCAGATTTAATTTTCAACTATTAGTTTAACGTTCTTTTCCAATATCACAAATATAGTAAAAATCAAATTAACATCTTAAACCTTGTGCCCAATCGAATACCTCTATCATAAAATGGAATGGACGGAGTAATACAAGTTCCAAACTGCTTAGAAGCTTACACTACTTGCTGTTCTCCCTCTTGACATAAACTACACCACACTGGTTAAACTTCCCTTGTAAAGGAAAACCATTCAAACAACACAAAAGAGGGGGCAAAAATAGAACCTAAAATTGATGTAGACCACAAATAGAAAGTTGAAAATGTAAACCAGTAAAGTAATACAATGTGAGAAAAGCATTATTGGTTCAGATGTCTGGAAAACTATGATAGTCAGTCTGTGCAGTACAATTATCTGCATGCCATTAGGATTGAAGTAGCAATTGGAAACTAGCCACCTATGTTTAACAAGAAGGGAATGAGAATCTACTTATGCAAAGCTATAAGGGATTAAGATCAGCTTGTAGTTCTTTCACGAACTGACTAGCTTGATTCTTGAAAACACGATAGGGAAAGGGGATTACCATGTTAGCATCTGCCATTCCCGATTCCAACAATTCATCCCTTGCAGCTTGGTTTGCATTTCCTGATGTGATTCTTTTCACTTCAGTTTTTAAGTTGTTCAGATCACTCTTATATTCTCTCAACTTGGCAAGAAGTGTGGCTTTAACATTTGGAGGTAAACTCCGAGCTTCTAGGTCCATTTTGCGAATCTGGAAATGAGGACAAAAGAGCATTATAAACCAAAATATTTCAGAAACAAACAAAAACAGGTTGCAGCCAAAGCTTTACGAATTACCAACGCTTCAGCATCATCTAGACCAGCTTTTATTTCAGACACTTTCTGTTTCTTCTGTTCTGCAAGTTGAACAAAAGACACAGAAACAGTTTTAAAAAGCAACTGAGCTAATGGTCAAAGAGTAAAGCTGTAACAGAGGTCCAAAATAGAATGAAATACAGAAATCTCAGGTTAATGAGCCCTGTGATTGAGAAGTAACAGAAGCAACAAAAAGGCAATAACTCACCAAATGGTAAAAAATGCAGAAGAACACAAAAACAAGTAGTAACAGTGGAGGTTTCAAATGTAACTTAGCAGCATTTTCTGGGGTAGATTTCAGGACAATTATGTCAAGAGAATGTTATATCCATTTTTTAGAAGATCAAGAGAATGTTATCGCCTGCATAATCCACACTAGTTACAGGATTTGTATTACTGTAACTTTCTTGTTACGAGTTGCTTCCATAAACAACAGTACTGAAATAGTGATATGTATGATGCCAGTCAAAGATCATTACAATATATCAGTAGTTATATCATCTGGAACACAGTTACACATAAGAGTAATGCCAAATTTACTTTCAGACACTCCAATTACCTAATGTGTATCTAAAAGCAAACTAGTTATCTTGACCTCGCACGTGTAATATCTCCTCCCATTGCTAACTCTATACTCCTCATTTTGGATATCTTATTAACACCTGCTAAAATAGCTTATGCATTTTTCACAAAAATCAATTGAAATGCTAGCAGAGAGAGACTACACATTTTGGAAAATTAAACAAAGTTCTACAATTAAGAACCATTTTTATAATCTTCCCAATTGCTCACTTGATAGAAAATCTCATCCATTTGCCACAGTTAAAATATATAGAACTGGCCAGCAGGAAAACACTGAGCTGTGAGAAAGTAAATAATTAGCCAAATAACCAAAACAATCTAAACAACTTTAGTAAAAGCTATAGCCACCACAGATTGACATATTATTTCCAATTTTAAAAACAAATTGGTTTTACAGGACATGTTGTGTAATCCAGCATGAAGAGCAGTGCTATTTACTCTTGTAAATATTCTTTGAGATTTAAAAGATCAAAAAAATCAAGCAGAAATTTTCTTTTTAATAATTGTGGTGTTTGCACCGGCTTGTGTCCTCCTCGACTAATTCCACAAGTACTTGTTGAACTCCCACCAGCACACGTATCCAGTAACTTGGATAATCGGGACCAAATCATGCATAAACTCTTCAGAAGAGAACAAGAATGCATCAAAAGAGCATCTTTCAAAGAAAAGGAGGGAAATGGCTGTTTTTCTCACCTCCATCGAGGATAGTAGCTGAGTTGCATTTCTTCGTTAAATTAGCTGAAAGCTCACAGTACTGTCTTTCATATCCTTCGAATACCTGACTCATTCTGCCCCTTCTCAAAGTTCACAAATACCTTCAGATCAAAGAAACGACCGTAAATTTCAGTCAATTTTACTATCTCTTTTTCCCTAAATTAGATTCTCCGTTAAAAAATAAATAATACACTAAATTGTGATCCTTCGAATCGGCTGGAGCCATGATTCTTAGACAACCGAACAAATCAAACCCTAAAGATACGATAATTTCACAAATACAAGTAGATCATTTAACTAATTCACAGAGCAGATCGATACGCACCTTGAATTGATCGGAGAAAGGAGACTAATACGCCGGCCGGTCGGCGATCGGAGACTTAGTCGGAGGTTCGTTGGCACGGTCTGTTGGGAACTATCGCGAATAATAGAATGATTTATCCTATTGGAGACCCTTCAAGCACTATGTAAAACATGTCCAAAAGACTTTATTACCCTTGAAAAGTTTTTCCCTCTTTTTTCTGAAAAAATAATAATTGATCGCACGTTTCAAATTGAAATATTGCATGCACTTTACATAAATACTTTATATATAATCTTTTTTAATAACGAGAAAATTTGTAGTTGTTATCTTTTCTGGTGCGGACAAGATAAATATATATATAATATAAAAGAGAAACATAGAGTATGTAATGTGACACCTCTCTATTGCCTCTATTTATTTTTATCTTTTTTTCCTTTTTTTCTTATTTAAATTAATTACTATATAATTTGGCCGCGCTTCGCGCGATCATTAAAAATTAAATATTTTTGATTAATTTTATATATACTTTGTTGTTTAATCGTAATATTATTGTTTGTTTTAATAATGTGAAGATTGTGAAAAAAATAAAGCTTGACAAAATTAATATCTATTAAATGAGGAAGAATATTTTTTTTATCAAATAAGTTAAAATATATTTGCTAATAACAAATTCTTCCATTGCATGAAGTTGATCCTTTAATATACAATATATATTTTGGTGTTCCATTCTCCTTAAATGTCTAAGAAATTGCTAATAACAAATTCTTTCATTGCATGAAGTTGATCCTTTAATATACAATATATATTTCGGTGTTCCATTCTCCTTAAATGTCTAAGAAATATCTCATAATGTGAAATAACACTGTAATACTAAACAAATGCATCCGCAAGTGAAATTTATATTAAATAATATATTGAATAATGACGTAATAATACCTTAATAGAACTTTCTATCCATTTTTTTAAAAAAAACTTCACCCTTTCAATTTCGTTAGATCTTCTTATATCGTAGAAGAATCATCATTTATTATATTCTACTCCACCTTAATTTGTACCATCAGAATTTAAGAATAAATATTAAATTGTAAATCGAAATAAGAAATCATTGAAAAATGACAAAAAATAATAATAATAGTATAAAAATCAAAATAAGGTGCAAGAAAAACCTTTTCACGATAATTTTTTGAAATATATTGATAACAATTAAAATAGAGTTGTTATTTTATCTTTAAAATTAAGTTTGATTGAATTGAATTAGTACAATGAGAAAAAATATAAACTAATAACTTTTTAAGGTTATTAAATGCATTTTCTTTTTAATTGAGTAGTAGATTAAAAGTTCCGAATTAGGATATTAAAATAATATCTTACTCTCTCCTTAATTATTATGGTATTGCAAACATTTATTTTCCTTAAATCGTGATTCATTTACAACTATATTCAATTAATTTCTAATGTATTGAATGAGGTTATGGGATTGGGATATTGAAAGAATATCTCTATCTTCCCTTAATCATAATAAAATTGTAATTTAATCTTTATTTTTCTGAAATGATAATTTTCTTTTAATTCAAAGAACATATTGCTTACTATATTGAATGTAATTATAATAAAACATATCATATTTAGTATGACAAAAGAACCCAAAAATTTGAGATATTAGATAAATAGTAATCTTAGCTTCTAAGAAATGTACATCATTTACATATCCAACTTTATATATATATAAAAGAGTAAAAAAGAAATAAAAGAGTTAAAAAAGAAAAATAAGTGATTTAAGAAATTATATAAATAACATTAATGATGAGATGAAGATTAAGGAAAGAAGTGAAATAAATTAGTAGTATTGGTGATTATAAAAGTTAAATAAATTATTTTTTATATTTTATAAAATTTTAACATAAAATTTCCAATCTATTAAAAATAAAAATAAATAAAATCGTGAATTAGTGGAATGAGAAAAAAAATTTAAACTAATAACCTTTTAATATTATTAAATGCATTTTCTTTTTAATTGAGTAGTAGATCAAAAGTTCTGAATTAGGATATTAAAATAATATCTTACTCTCTCCTTAATTATTATGGTATTGCAAACATTTATTTTTCTTAAATGGTGATTCATTTTCCATTTACAGCTATATTCAATTAATTTCTAATGTATTGAATGTGATTATGGGATATTGAAATAGTATCTTTTATCTTTCCTTAATCATAATAAAATTATAATTTAACCTTTATTTTTTTTGAAATGATAATTTTCTTTTAATTCCTAGAACATATTGCTTACTATATTGAATGTAATTATAATAAAACATATCATATTTAGTATGATAAAAGAACCCAAAAATTTAAGAAATTAGATAAATAGTAATCTTAGCTTCTAAGAATGTACATCATTTACACATCCAACTTTATATATATAAAAGAGTAAAAAAAGAAAATAAAAGAGTTAAAAAAGAAAAATAAGTGATTTAAGAAATTATATAAATAACATTAATGATGAGATGAAGATTAAGGAAAGAAGTGAAATAAATTAGTAGTATTGGTGATTATAAAAGTTAAATAAATTATTTTTTATATTTTATAAAATTTTAACATAAAATTTCTAATCTTTTAAAATTAAAAATAAATGCTAAAATATAAATAAAAATCGAGGCAACAATTATTTGAAAGAAAAATATAACCAAAACTATCAAAAAAATTTGATAAGAATAAATAAGTATCTATTACTAAGAAGGGTGTCACTACATTTTCTATTTTAACTTTATTGTTACATTACTTTACAAGAGTGATATAGCAGATGTTTCAGTTTTGATATATAAGATTAGCATGTCATTGTTTATCATATGTAGAGGATACAAATTGTGCAACAAGCTAAGAAATGTCTACTTTATAGTTTATACTTGGATCCATATGTGACTATTTAACACGTGTTTGCTCTTTATTTCTTATTTCTCTTCATCTTCTTTCGGGTATCCCCATTTTGTATTCACAAATTTTTCTGGTGCTTCTCTCTCTTCTTCACTCTTTGCATGTATCATCTTTCTTGTGTGCTTGAAGATTTTGGGGCGTGACACTTTCAAATGAAGTTGAGACGGTCCGCAACCCTATTGTCATTTCCTCTTAAACTATATATCTTTAATTTCACTTATTTAAAGGAAAAGTTGAACAAGAAATTTTTAAAGCAAAACCTATCCCACATGCATAATGACATAAAATGTGAAAACTTCTTCATAAAATATTATGTGTGTCAAAAATACAGATAATAACTCATTAAGGAAATGAATATTACCTAAATCATTTCCAAACATCATTAGTCTCCTATTGTATGATCATCCTCTCAATTCCACAATTGTAATTATGAATATGATAAACTATGGTGTTTTGGTATCGTCTGCCAGTCTGCTAATAAATCAGAAGTTGCAATTCAAACAATACAAAAATAACGGAAGAAATTTAGATGATACTAAAAGCATAACTTCTATCTAAGAATAACTACTAAATACTAATACAACATCATCCAAAATAGAACACTATGGTTCCCTACAAATCTTAAAAGCTTGAAAAGGGTGTGAAATTGTACTTGAAGGCATGAAAATTAGAGAATCTAAAATCAATCATTTTCCAAAGCAGGTCTGTTTGTAGAAGTTGACTGTTTTTCTCGGTCACTTGCCTCACTCAGCAACACAATTGTTTAAGCGAGTGAGGATCCAAAAGTTCTAATTGGCAAGTGTATGAAACGTTTATGAATTAGAGAGGAGTCAAATAGTACTTCCAGGAGGATGAACAGCTCATTCGCGTTTCAAAATTCCTATTGACATTGATGAGAATTTCACTTGCAATATTAGTAAACAGAGTTCATTAGCGACTCTAATTCAAAATTCAAAGTTAATTGTTTGGGATGAGCCTTCATCTTTTCCCTGTTGACACGTGTATTGTTATTTAGTTTGTAAGCAAACCACGTGCACTCCTGAACACGACCACAAAAATTGTACTATGTGTTGGGATATTTTAGTCATTGAATAAAAGTTTTAATATTCCAGCCAAGTAGTATGTATGTAAAATTTCCTACCATTTATAAAAATTACAAAAATCTCCTCTTAGATACATCCCTCCCATTATGAATCATGTTCATATATAGTTATGTATCCCACAATACAAAAATGGATCCAACACAACAACATAATAGAAACAAATGTATCCAACAATAGAGGAATGTATCTGACACAACAGAATCAGTAGAGATCAATGTATTCGACAATAGAGGAATGTATGACACAACAACGGAGTAGAGACCAATGTATTCGACAGTAGAGGGAATATATCCGACGACAACTGAATCTTAAGTAATGTATCAATTGCAATGTATCGAACAATTGAGTAATGTATCTGAGAGCAATGAAAATTTCAAAATAATTGTAATTAAGAAGACTTTCGGAATAGGATGTAATTAGCACGGTATGAGATTTCTC